>NW_023606638.1:0-280001 GCF_013339745.2 Dermacentor silvarum | reverse complement strand
GGAGAGTGGCGAAAGCGAGAGAGAAACCGCTCGCTCAGTGGTTTAGGAGGCCCTCGTTGTAACGCCAGTGCAAGCATCTATCAAATACCAGGCGGTTGTCGCGTGTTACAAAGATGCTTGTAAAGCCAATTCGCCTTGTGATATACGCAAAAATTCTAGGGCAAGTTATTTTCTCCTCCCCCACTTTTACTTCTCTCTCTCGCTCTCTCTCTCTCTTTTTTTTTCTTTTTTTTTTTTCTTACCGGTATGACGGTATGCATGGCAGTTGCCTCTCTTGGAGAGCGTTGGGCTGATTGCATAGCGGTGCCCATCTGTATTTCTTTTCTTCCTTTTTTTACGCTATAATATATGTAGGGTGTTGTTTTTTTTTTTTCTTTTTTCTTTCGCTGCACCTATTATTTTTTTTTAATCGCCTGTGGCAAATAGCACAATTCTCCCCTTGAACTAAATTACTCGGTGAGGCAGACATTACTTCCACGAGCAATCAAATGCGTAATTTACTAATGAACAAATTTCGCAGGATGTCTTTTTTTACTGAATAATTTAGAGCACATATTGCAATTTACGAATTGTAGCTAGTGAGCTGGCAACGCATATCGACTTGAAACGAATTCTGAAGATAGCACCGGTTTCGAGGTACGCGCCGTAAGCTTGCGGTAAAACATCCCTGTTCTTCCACTTACTTTTTTAAAGAAAACGTTGTTTTATGCATTGAAGCACAAAAGTAACGGGAACACCAATGTATTTCGCCACACACTTCGAAAATTAATGTCTCGAAACTGGTGTAATCCTGAGAACTCGTTCCAAGTGGATACGCCTTGCGAACTCACCGGCTGCAATTCGTAGGTTGCAATAAGTACCGTAATGTAATTAAATAAAGCGTTAATTGACCATTTATGTTAATTAATAAATTACAAATTTTGATTTCTCGTACAAGTAATGCGCCCCTCATCGAGTAATTTAGATCAAAGGCTAGAAATGTGCTATCTGCCACAGGCCATTGTTGAAAAATTATAGCGACGTCAGCGTGTAAGGTAATTAGTGTGTCAGCATGCTCTAAGCCAAGATCGCACCTCCCTCTCAACATTCCGAAGGTTTAAAAAAAAAGTCGAGACTCAACTTGCCCCAACTTGGTTTTCACCATCATTCACGGCCGCGCACCGCGCCAAACGTTTGAGCTGCGCGTTATATGCGCTTCTCGTTCAGCGCTTCGATCTCGTCGCGGGATGGCCCGCGCTCACGACCACCATTCAGGGCCCAGGGGCTCGCAGCCTGGGCGAAGGGTGGCGCGGGCACTCTGCGTCGGATTTGGTGCATCCCGCGGTAACGAGAAAAGCGGCCAGCTAAGCGAGAAATAATGGAAGCCGCTTGTTGGGGGGCGCATTCCCGCTCTGCGCGCTGCAGACGCGGCGCGATGCTGCCGCCGCATCGCGATTAATCCGCACGGCCCATCTCGGCCCGTTCGTGCACGCTGCAGCCTCCGGGGATGTTCACCGCGGGGTAATCGCGCGGCGCTCGTAAATTCGCCAACACATCTAAGTCGTAAAACGAGAGGTACGCGGAAACGCAGATTTATGCGCCGAGGAGAACGGCGCGGTTTGGCTCGAGCGCGAGAAGCGCCCGCTCAGCTGGGCGGCGGGGTTGGAGTGACTTGTCTGGTTGTAATACACACGGAACTGCCACGCTCGCTCAAGCCTTGAGAACATTGTAGTGATAGACGTAACCGTGACTGTCGACAGAAACTGGTTCCGCACCGCGAGTTCTTGAACGGACCGAAGGCATATGTACTATAGCATATAATGCGAAATTCTCTCGCACAACTGTACACTGGTGTGCAGTTGTACACTTTGCTTAGAGTTGTCGACAAATTCGACTTCGCCCTGCCATCTGCTAGCCGCCTGGTTAGCTCAGATGGTAGAGCGGTTGCCCCGGAAAGGCGGTGGTCCCGGGTTCGAGTCCCGGACCAGGACGAATTTTTCTTCAACTGCGAGGCTTTCTTTCGAGGAACCCGGTTGGGTTTCCATAGTAGCGAATTGCTACATTTGGGTGGATGTCTCAGTTTCTCTTTAACAACTGTACACTTCAGCGCTTTACAGAGGAGCCGACGACTTCAGTGTTTTAGAGTATATTAACCCACGATACGATTATGATTCACGCCGTAGTTGGGGACTCCGAGTTAATTTCGACTACCTGCAGGGTTTTTTAGCGTGCACCCAATGCATGGTACACGGGGGTTGTTGCATTTCGCCCACAACAAAATACGGTCGCCGCGGCCGGGATTTGATCTCGTGACCTCGGGCTTAGCAGCGCAACACCAAAGCCACTACGCCTCCACGGTGGGTTAGTGTATATCCCGACCCATGAACTCAAATTGTATAAAGCATTTCCTCTTCAGGCAAGACAGCGCGAAACATTCCGTGCAGATGGCTGTGACAACGTTACTATAGGCTATAGATCAACGGCGGAAGAACTGCGCCCGGCTCTCGCGCGGACACGCGGGTACGGTGGCTAGATGGGTAGGTGTGCCGACCGGCGCCTCTGGAGCGTAGTTCACCGCTTCTCCGCCTCATGACGCAAAATTGGCGCTGCGGTCAGTAGAACGGTTCCGCAGCGCGCGTCGTCTGCTACAGGGGGCTGGCGGACTGGCGGCGAGCGAAAAAAATAAAGCCCGTATTGGAATAGTTGTATGTCGTCTGTTCGTGTCAGTTTCAAAGGTAAAGAGCTCCGCATCTCTCGTACTGTTTGTAAGTTCCTAAGCGATGTGGAATGTTCCAGGTAGGAAAAATGACCGGCGAGATTAGCGGCGGCGTTGCTCCACCAAAGAAGACCACCACGGAGACCTACTGCTTCGCTCCAAACTGCAAGTCGGGCTCTAAATTTGTGAGAAAGACAGCGGAAATGTTGCGCTGTCTGACAGCGGAAATGTTCGCCCCGAGCTGCTCAGTAGCTTGCTCAGTATCGGTACTGTGGCTAGATTGTATCGGCGACGTTAATGAGCAAGTGGTACACGGAAAAGCGTACGTCCATGAGCTCCTCGACGTTGGAAATTTGTAAGCCGCACATGAGGTGCTCAGCGCCTGCGACATCGAGCACCGCTGCGCTGCTACAGGGAAAAGAAAAGTGATTCTAGGCTGATATTCTATATAGCGCAGGCTATGTAGCAAGGAAGTTCCTGCAAAGAATTACCAAGTGCTCCGATTGCTCAGGGACATTACTGAATTCAACAGAATGAGTAGGTCAGGGCTGTTGCTCCCTTCTGAAGCACTAAAAAAACTGGTAGCATCGCTCGAAGACGCCTTCAAGCTGTGCTTCAGTTTAAATGAGTTACGAAGGAACAGTGTATCGCCGACTTTGCATCCTTTCTGCAGCTGAATCCCCCGAATTTGATCGGCTGTAAGCGGCACAAGAAAGAGCTCACAAACGATGTTGTGAAGTTCTATTCAATTATACGCCTATACTTTCTTGTCAAGGGGCAATAACATGGCGCGCGAAAGCAACAGGGGGAAGAGGAAGCACCTGAAGATGAGGCGTGTGCTGTGAACAATGCTATGATGTGGTGGACCAACGTTGTGGCCTTGCTGGCGCTAGCTAATTTATGTTGGTCTGTCTGCTGACTCAAGTTACGAGAGCTTTTCTTGTATTTTAAATATATTCACGAATCTAGTCCAAGACATATTGCTTTATTTTATTACAATGAAACAGTGAACCATATGCACTTACCAACACAATTCTTCTCGCGCCAATATAGATACCGTAACTGACGCAGCAATAAAACAATAGCTGGATTTCTCGAAATTGAAACATTAGAACTCGCTAAATATCATGTAAACACGGTTCCAAATACCGTATAAAACCATTGCAGTATTGTTTTATGCATGGAAAAAATGCATTTACGTCTTTAATGCAATGGGCTGGAGCGCCGCGTTTATATCAATAAATGTAACCGATTGCCAAGCTAGAAAATTTACTTCAGCATTTCGTTTTTTCTGACTAGACGACAATAACAAGTTCCTCCTTCTGGCTTGGCCTACACTGCTCAGAACGGTATTATGACGCGCACTTCAAAGATACAATCAGAGGCAAGCGATACTATCAGACACGCAGCTCGTCTACACAGCGCAGCCGCCGTTGCGCGCCGCTGAACCGTTCTACTGTCCGCAGCGCCAATTTTGCGTCATGATGCGGAGAAGTGGTGAACTACGCTCGGTCGGCACACCTACCCATCTAGCCACCGTAACGCGGGAACCAATATACGGCATATTCGCCGGAAGAGCTACGTGTATATATTTTCGGTGTATTGACTCGAGTTGTTTTAGCTTTGAATGACAACTCCTGTGCAATTTTGAATCCTGTGTCGGGTAATTATTCGAATAACAATATGCACTTAAGGTCGTTGTGCACATATACTAATTCCCAATACGCTGCTGACTATCGCTTTCGCACGCACAATGAAACGTGCCTCTCCAACACAACGCAGTGATACTAGCGGTATTTACATTGTTTTTATTGGGAATGGAAAACGCAAAAGTAAAGGCCTCAGGCATCGTAACTGTCCCACCTCTCGTCGAACACGTGAACTGTCCCGTTTCCGCGGAGAAGATAAAAATAACGGAAATAAGGGGTAGAAGCGATGGGACAGTTGTAGTACAGTAGTAGTATGAATGAATGAATGAAGTTTCCGTTCAAAAGAGTGGTGGAACATCGGGAGAAAAAAACTCGACAAAATTAGACGGGCTCCCGAGCCGCACGTTTCTCGACAGCAAATATGCGGCAAGGAAAATAAATGAACAGAAACAAACAACATATAGTACATAATAAGAGGTCATATTTTGTGCAAAACGTGCAAATGTCGTTATGTGTCGAACGTTCTTCTCGTATACACTTCACGCGTAGCAGAGTCTGGGGCCCAAGGCAGTAGGAATTCGGAGCACTGATGTTAACCGGCTCCGCACCTGCGTTGTGTGCCGTGTCTACGACGCGGTGTTATGGTGCCCCGCGCTTCACGGTATATTCCGGAGAGACGGAGCTAGCGTAAACACCTCCCTCCCGTCAAATGCGCCGCTTTGCCTTCTTTCTTTAGCACGTGCATCCACTGCGCCCTCAGCGTTAATCCGGCACGAGCGGAGAAACAGACGAAGGTTCTGGGATGTTTCGCGTACTTGTCGGGGCACGTGACCATTCTCGATCAATAATTCTACGGGTAGCACACGTTCGCTTTTACGCAAAGTGATTTGTCAGTCTGTTAAAATGGCGGAGATTAAGTTAATTAAAAGGCCACATCATTTCCATGCAACTACCATGCAGTTTGGCGTCTTAGGAATTGCTACAAACTTGTGACATACTATATGAGCATTCGGTGCGAGTTCTCAACAAAAGCTGCGCCATTTGCCGCATTTGCTTCTTATACGAAGCGCTCTTGAACTCCAAATTATCGCCAGGGACGTATAGTATTACACCGATAACCGTTTGTCCGCCGCGCGGTGGCTCAGTGGTGCTTTCTCCTGTTGGACACGAACGAGGTCGAGGGTTCGGCTGCGGCGGCCGTGTTCTGACGGGAACAAAGGAGCTCAAAGCCACAGGAGCTCAAAATTAATCGAGAATCTCCAACTACGCCGTCCCTCGTAGCTCAGCTGTGCAGTTTCGGGAGGAGGTTAATCCCCGCAATTTAATTAGCTTCGTTCCATTCGCCTTTTGCGCATTGCCGCCGCTGTGCCACCCCACGTGCCCTCGAAATTTAAAGCTCGCACTGTGACGAGGCAAGGTCCGCAACACACCCGCATGATAAAGTGTGAGGCCCGCTGACGCGGACGGATGTCGTATTCTTGGGTTCTTTATTCACCGCCGAGGACAATATGGCCGAGACAGAGCAGCTGCGCTTCGCTCGCGACGTGTAGGCTGGCCTGTTTCGGGTAGGCTGACGTTGCTGAGAGAGAAGCAGCCTCAGTTAAAGCGCGTCCCGCATCCAAAACAGCATGGTGGCCATTGCGAAGACCTGGACTCGGAGCGCACTGGTGCTAGCCGTGTTATTGTCACTCGCCACCAAGAGCGCTCAAGCCGCCACACCGCCGATGGACGAGAGTGAGTTCGCCACACGAGTTTTATCACCTTCTTTTTGTCTGTAATGACAGAGTTCCAAGAAGACGTCTGTCCTTATTTTTTTTTTTCATTTTAAATGCTAAGGGCGGCTACTGGAGTTGCTAAGGCAGAAATCTGGGCTAGTTGGTTTAATTATCTCCTGTTGTTTTGAAAACACTCGCTGAATAAACAACATGAAGAAAACAGAACGGGCGTTCGCGCCCCTTCCATATCGCTCGAAAAAATATTATGCTGCGAGGTAAACATGAGCGATGAGTGGTTAATTTTTTTAATGGTATTTTTATCATGACTCCCTGTTGTTCGCCGGTACGGCCTGTGTATCAGTAAACCAGTTCAGCGCCCGTCCTGTCTTCTTCATGGCCTGTGTTCTCGTTTTGTCAGGCAACTGGAGTTACCTTGGCGACTCGGTCAGAAAAACTGCGTGACTTCCTTGAGCAGTCGGGCCTCGTCACCGGGCTGCTCTATATACGTGCATGTCCTCACAGTGCCGGTGTGTGGGGCCGAGTTACAAACTATCTCGAGGAAGCCCCTCCACAAGCGAACTATGGATAACCTTCACCTATAGTCGCTTTGTTGTATAATATGTAAATAGTTCTCTTCTTTACTCTATATCTACTCTCGATCTTGTCCTTCTACTCCCTTACTATTAGGGTCTGCGATTAGGAAAGCCCTCCTGAGCGCGACAAAAGGCGTGATGGCGCAAGAAGCTTGTTTGTAGATTATTAAAACGCCTCAGGTTCACTCGACCGATGCACTAGCGCGATAAACGTCAACCCTGCTTTATTACGCAAACGCAGCTGCGCACTGCTCTATCGCGATCCTGTCATACGATTTTAGTTGAGTACACGCTAGTTATAGCGTATAGCACCTACGGGTCATCTATTACAGCGATGCACGTCCGCGCGAGCTACCGCCATGCGTAGGGTCCCTGTATAGGCGCTCATCGCGATAGCGGATCACCCATCGTACTATGCTAGAAGACCATTAAAATCCCACCGATATGGTTCTATTACAAATCTTTAGTTGGTGTTTTAAACGTAATGTTATTCTCTATTTCAAGTGGTCAAAAGTTCAATTTCGTCGCGTTATCTTTGTGCTAGATACCGTAAGTTCCAAAGTACACTCCTTTTAAATTGGTTATGCTAAGAACACGCGCATACACTTCCGTAGTGCGTGTACACATCTCTGAAATGCGCGCTTTGATTTACATGCCGACATCAGTCTACCCTGATGGGTCAACATGAGGGTTTTGACCTTCTATAGATATTTATATATAAGGTCGAATCCCTGATGGTCCACCATTGTATAAACTACAATGTAGGGGTGACTGTGTGCTAATGCGCAGTCCGCCCGCGGATTCATGCACGAAAATATTACTTTGTCTTTTTGCGTCTTACATACATGCATACGGACTGACAGTGCCGAGTTGATGGATACTTACTATCTCTCGCATGTGTCCACATTCCGCACATAAAATGTATTGCTTATAGCTGAGCGCACTAACACCAGCCTGCAATATGCGTCAGAAAGAGAATCGCTTACTGTGTTTGTGGGCTTATTCAAATTTAAAGCATTTCGTCTATTTGGATTTTTACAGAAGATGACAGAGACGTGCAGAATGTGGAAGTGTTCAGAGCCGATAAAAAGCACCAGGATCACGCTGTAGGCCTCGAGCTGCCGCACCACCAAAATTTCCCCGACCACCTCAAGACCAAGGTCGTCGCACAAAAGTTCAAGTGACCACATCTCTAACATCCCCGCATCGTAACAAAGAACAAGTTTCAATACAATTTGCGATGCAAGCCCAAAAGAAGTTGGATAGCGACGCGGTCTGAAAGCAACACTGCGGTTTGGCGTGGTTTTGTTCGTCCATTCATGCGCAAGTTTTGCCAACGCATTTTTCTTTTTTAGTCTTGCGCAGTTCTGCAAGATCACCTCTATAAAATATGTGCTGAGCTTTTTTTCTGCGTCTGTGTCAAGTACATATGCCGTCTCAACAGTTGCCACGATCACACGCACTGCCGCAACAATGCTATTGGAAAGACTACCACACATTGTTCCCAATGAACAAATGGCGGTCTCACCTGAGGTATACGTATGTTTGCAATGTTCGTGTCTTTTATTGCACACTGGGTTGTTGCGCTTCTTCACTTGTCGTGTTGGTGTTGCCATCCAAATATGCACAAGATAATTACGGTACATAACATAGATCTCGTACTTTACTGTTTCCGATCAATTCTCTTTTACAGTACTCGTAGCTAAGGCACGATGTTAATAGGTGCCGGGTCGTAGAAGCATGGTTTGGACAAAGGCGCAACCCAACTGCATTGGTCATTTGGAATCGATTTGGGAGCATACCGAAACAGCAGCAAACTAGCAGGAACCAGAACCTGGAGATTTGTTAAGATGATGTGCTTGCAGAACTAAAATAACAAAACAAGACCGAATTCAACGCATCAGCATTAAAGGTTTTCGCACTCCCGGCACAAGACTCCGGCAGCGGTGCCTCGGGTTGTTGTTTTTTTTTTTTTTTTTAATTACACAAGTAGTGAGACAAGCGTCTATATAGCACATATGCATCTGGTTTCTTATTGCTAACCAACGCAAGAAGAAAGTTTTATAGATCGATTTGGTGCATCTTAATTTTGTTTCCTTCATCACTGCGTGTGCTCACTTCAATAGTCGCTGTAAGATCTGGTAAACGCAGATTCAAAGTGGACCCATAAATCTTCGAGTACGCGAACAAAACATGCCATCTTGCATCGAATCAATCGGAAAATTAAGCGTCCTCACGAGTACGTGAAGCTTGCAGAAAGCTGATCCCCATCTGCCGGCAGAATTTGGCGTTATAGAGATATACGCGTATAGTTTCGAAAAGTTTCTTCTTAATTGAAAGCCGTGAAGACACGCATTATCTGAAGAGAGATTGTGTAGTAGCAGCACATATGTAACAAGGTACCTAACTTCGTAGTTCACTTCGAAGTTGTACGTGAAGACATGCTCGCAGCCGGCAAGTTCCTGACGCCAAGAGATGACCAACGCATGAATAACAGAATTAAGGAGCTGAGATTTTTTATCGTACTTCCACTAATAATGAAAAAGTTGATAAAGAAAAACAAAATAAACTTTGCGAGATAGCAGTAACGCAGAAGCTTTAACAATGCGTGGAAATTTGTGAGGTACTATATAGTACTTAGGCGCAGAAACCGGGTTCAACTGGCTTCAATGTAAAAACATTGGCTTTACAGCTTAAATTTTCCCACCTCTGTCTATAGTATTTATAAGCTTTCATCGCACGATCCAAGCCATTTAAAATATCATTCCCTACAATCGCCTTTCTCCGTGCATTAGCCATCACAAAGCCGCCTATATACCCCGTCAGCTCGCATTTTCGCCTATTAATGCGTTATAGCAATTATAGGGACACTCCAGGCGAATTTTCGCCATCCGCGTGGCCATCATGTTCTGTGTAAAGGCCAAGTGCGATAAGTTCCTATATCGCCTCGCGCACCGTACGCTGTGGGTGTGAGGAAAAGCATGCGAGTTTGCCTCTCTGCTACCTCTGCTGGGTGTTTTCAGATAGAAACTAACTAAGGGTACCGGGTGTCGGCGTCGGCGGCGTTGTCCGTATAAGAAAAGTATTCCAGAACCACGCATCCCGACCCATGCAGGCCCTCCGCGTGGCGCATAGGCGTTACTGAACTATTTGAATTTCCAAAAGTAAAATGCATCAGAAAATTCGTGAAGTGCGACTTACAGACAACCTGCAAAGATGATAGCGTCGTTTTGTAATTTGAATATACGAGAGAACATAATTCTGTGTTTGCCACCAAGCCCACCTTGGTGGCACAGCCACCAAGGTGGGCTTGGTGGCAAACACAGAATTATGTTCTCTCGTATATTCTCTCGTAGTATGTTCTCTCGTATGTTCTCTCGTAAACACAGAATTATGTTCTCTCGCACCAAGCCCACCTTGGTGGCACAGCCACCAAGGTGGGCTTGGTGGCTGTGCCACAAACGAGCCATCTAACCCTCTGCGTTTCGCCATGCAGGCCAATTTCCGAACTGCTCTACTGCTGATGCTTCTTCCTGGCTTGGTTGCGGTGTCATCATGCGCAGTGCCTTCTCAAGCGCCGTCACTCTGCGCTGATGACGTTCCTACAATATGCCTGTGGAAGCTGCCTACAACCAGTCTTTCTACGCACCCACCATTGCCACATCCGCAACCACTGGTCCTCACCCCACCCTGGCTGGCCCCATCGTCAACGACAATCGTCTTGGAGCCTGCTATAAAGCTGGCACCCCGATCCGCATCACCCTGTGGGCTTGGTGGCTGTGCCACAAACGAGCCATCTAACCCTCTGCGTTTCGCCATGCAGGTTGGTCCATCGTACAGTTTATACGCTAAAAAAAACAGTCATTACGCGTTGGTACAGCTGCCAAGCCCGCAGTGTTTGATTTGTATTTGTTGCGAATGTGTCGCGGTCGCGCGTGACTTGTTATTGCTCGCGGGTGATATTGAGACTAACCCCGGTCCCGAAATGGCAAATATTCTTGCAGAGCTCATGAAATTGTCCGCTGGACAGTCTCAACTACTAACAGAGGTACAAGAACTGAAAGCTCAACTTCTTCTAACTAGCAACGCTATCTCTGAACTCAGTACACGGCTGACTAGTGTGGAAACCAACTGTCTGCGAATTGAGCCTATGCGACGGCAGCTGGAAACGTTACAGACAGACACACTTAATACAGCTAATCGAATGGTAAAACTGGGAAGCCGTTTTGACGATGCTGAGAATCAGTCCAGACGCAATAACTTGTTGTTCTACTCTATTCCCGACACCAACCCAAAAGAATCTTTCGCGAGTTCCGAAGAAATAGTCATTCGCCATTGCTCTCAGTACCTTAACTTCACATTAGATCCTCAATTAATTGAACGTGCACATCGATTGGGCAGACACACCCAAGGTCGAAACCGTCCAATTATTGTTAAATTCAATTCCTTCAAAACTAAAGAAGCGATTTTGTCTAATGGCCGTAAATTAAAGGGTACCCCTTACGGCATTGGCGAAGACTACTCCCGCCAGGTCCAAAATGCGAGGAGGCATCTTATCGATCGCCTTTGCAAAAAAACAAATCTATGCCTTATTCCCTTCATTAAAAAACATTGCACATCAACTCCAAGAGATATGTCTTTGACGAGTCATCTCAAAGTGTCCAAGAACTAACATAGCTATCACGCCGTCAAAAACTGCCTCACTGTGCGACACCTGCCGCTCGTTTAATTCCGTCATTTTCAGTTATCTACACTAACATACGAAGCATCCTTACAAAACGTGATACTATATCAAGTCTTGTCTCATCATCCGAAAGCAACCTGCTCATACTAACCGAAACATGGCTCACAGATGACGTTCCCGGTAGTGAAATACTAGAAGACCTGCCAAACTTTGAACTAATCCGCAAAGATCGGCAAGGACGCAGAGGTGGAGGCGTCCTTATAGCCATTAAAAAAGAACTATCGTTTTCCACCGTTCACATAAGCTCTGACTTAGAAATTATATGGATCCTTTGTCGTACCAAACCAAAACTACTACTTGTAGGTGTATGCTACCGCCCCCCCCCCCCCCCCCCCCCCTTGCAGTTCTGCCGATTTTCCCAGAAAACTGAATAACACCCTAAGCCAACTAGTTAAAAAATACCCTAACGCGCACATTCTGCTTTTCGGGGATTTCAATTATCCAAACATTGATTGGACTAACCCTGAAATAACTACCGGTAGCACTGAATCCAAAGAGTTCGTTAATGTCTGTCTGAATTATAACCTTTCACAATTGGTAACTGAACCAACGCGTGTCACACATGATAATGCCAACATTCTAGATCTAGTATTGTCTTCAAATCCTGAAACACTATCGTCTCTTACTTACTGTAACGAAATAAGTGACCACAAAGTAATTCATGCTACATCCACCTTATTCCCGTCCCCGTGCTATACTCATAAAAAAACAATCCGCCTTTACGATAACGGCAATTACCCAGCAATAAATAATGAATTAGAAGAATTTTACGAGGAATTTCAAACGGCATTTCAACACCGATCTGTTCAAGAAAACTGGTCTCTCTTTCAGGAAAAAGTGGCACTTCTAACTGCAAAATACATACCAACATTATTGATTCATGCTAACCGCCATAAACCATGGTTCACAAAAAATCTGAAAAAACTCGAGAATAAGAAAAAGCGCCTTTTTCGACAAGCTAAGCAAAACCCGAACGATCACTCGTGGAACAAGTACAACGAAGCAGAACGCACTTATCTATCAGCAATCCGCTCACGCAAATACACTTTCTTTCACTTCGACCTGGCTAACATGATAAGCGAAAACCAAAAGAAATTTTGGCAAATAATTAACCCGCTGCCATCACGCACTATCTCCTTCCCGAATGAGCAGGGTGAAATTTTATCAGACTCTGACATTGCTAACACATTTAATGCAGCCTTTTCTTCAGTGTTCACTAAAGAACCCGACACTCCCTTACCTACATTTCTTGCGCCGTCTCTACCTACAATGCCGGCTATCACTTTCTCGATACATGGAATTTCAAATATAATAGATAATATTAAACTTTCGTCATCCGCAGGTCTCGACGAAATCACATCGAATTTTTTAAAAAACACCAAGTTCATCTCTCCGGCATGCCTAACATTGTTGTTTTCACAGTCACTGTCTTCTGGAAACCTCCCGAAAGAGTGGAACATGAGCAAGGTCGTTCCAGTCTACAAATCGGGCAATAAAAATGTGCCTTTGAATTACCGCCCCATTTCCATCACGTCGGTGCCCTGTAAGATCATGGAACATGTCATATACACCCATATAATTAACTTCCTTGATACTAACAATTTCTTTGACCAATCCCAGCACGGATTCCGCAAGGGACTAACTTGCGAAACACAATTGGCTATTTTTCTTCATGATCTACACTCAAATCTCGATATTAACATACAAACTGACGCAATTTTCCTTGACTTCGCAAAAGCATTCGACAAAGTAGCTCACCAACGACTGCTCCTAAAACTTTCTCGGTTAAATCTACATCCTACAGTTTTAACATGGATCAAACAATTCCTTACTAATCGCATGCAGTCGGTGTACATCAATAACAATACTTCTGAGCCCCTACCCGTAACGTCAGGCGTCCCCCAGGGCTCTGTATTAGGCCCCCTCCTATTTTTAATATACATTAATGATCTACCATTACACGTGTCGTGCAAAATCTGCATGTACGCTGATGATTGTGTCATTTACCGCTCAGTTACTAATAATAATGATCAAATCGCCCTACAGGAAGACTTAAACAACATTCAAAATTGGTGTCAACGTTGGTTAATGGTCCTAAACCATTGGTTGGTTTAAAACTAAAACGTTGGTTAATGGTCAAATGTAAAGCAATGTCGTTTTCTCGCCGTTCTAACCCTTTGGTATTTCAATACAAAATCACTAACGAACAAATTGAGTTTGTAAGGAATTATAAGTACCTGGGTGTTACCGTCTCAAATGATCTGGACTGGTGTCTGCATGTGACTAACGTTATCTCTTCAGCTAACAAATCACTTGGGTTCCTACGACGTCACTTAAAAACGCAGCCGCAGCATGTGAAATTATTAGCTTATAAGACACTAATACGACCCAAACTGGAATACGCATCAGCCATTTCGGAGCCCTCGCCAGACTTTCCTCATTACCGCTCTCGAGGCACTTCAGAATCGGGCCATCCGGTTCATTCACTCCGCCTTTTCATACGATGTCAGTGTAACTTCGTTAAAAGCGGAATCGGGCATACAAACCCTTTCCCACCGCCGTCTAATTGCTAGCTTATCATTATTTCACAAATTCTACCACAGCGTACTCAATCGTGCACCATATATCTTGCCACCGTCACGCATATCCCATCGCATAGGACATTCCTTAAACGTAGCTCGTCCACGTGCGCGTACTATCACTTTTGCATCTTCTTTTTTTCCTCGAACAGCCAAAGACTGAAACGGCCTTGCGCACAACATAGTTTCTATACCCTGCTCATCTGCCTTCATAGAAGAAATTGCCTCGCATTATGCCTTGTAACATTTTTTATTCTTTGTATCTCATATTTTGTAACCCACCCCTTATGTAATACCCCGAACAGGCGTCTTTAAGGAAATAAAGTGAAAGTGAAAGTTACGCCGAAACTCAAACACAAACCCCTTTTCCAGCTGCCGTTTAAGCTCTGTTTGAGAAGCGGTGGCGCACGCCGTGCGGGGGAAAGAAAAAGAAAAGAACCAGAAAGCTAGCCTTCGTGCATGGCGTCAGCCGCCAGCGTTTCTCAGTAAATATTACGGTTACATAAGCTGCAGTTGCCGGGAAGCGTGACACGCAGTCACGGATCTTTGAATGCATGCTGTCGCATCCTACTCTTAAAGGCGTCCTCCATTTCACTTAAGGTGGAAAAGAGCGTTTTAACGACTTGCAGATTTCACAAATTCGAAGACCGGTCACTCTAAAATTAACGCATTGTACCCCGGTAAATTTTTTTCGGTAAATTTACACCACTAGTACTATTGGCCCACATGTAGGAAGTTAAAGTTATGTCACCAGAGTATGTTATTGAAAAATTGCCAAACTTTGGCTTTTGAGCAACTGCCTCTGACTGACCCCGAAATCAGGGGTATTTAGGCTATTTTAGCTAAGGCAATGAAGCTGAAAAATATTTCTGACAAATCTTCGAAAGGCTTCTAGCAAAATAAAAAAAAGAAGTATGCAACTACACCACGTATTTATTTCGTTATAAAATACAAAGAAAGAAAAAATTGCAGAAATAGCGAAGATCGGAACACTTTAGATACGTTTTAAAGAAAAATGATCATCGCCAATTGTTATTAAAAATTTGTAGAATACCCACTAAGGGCTGGTAAATGTAGTACTGCAAAAATATGTTGCATTGCTTTATTTTAGGAGAGAAAATTGATCCTATGTTAAGACTCATGCATGGTCATCCCAACGATGTGTCTCGTTCTAATAATAAAATAAAAATCACACTCGTATTGAATTCTGAACTTATTTTTGTGGTAGTAAAGAAGAGTGACTCATATTGTGTCTTTCTTGCCTCTTTTTTACTCATGAAATGAGTTGAGCTTGAATTTTTAGCTCTCCTAAAAGGGCGTGTGCGTGTGCGCGTGTGCGCGTGTGCGTGTGTGTGTGTGTGTGTGTGTGTGTGTGTGTGTGTGTGTGTGTGTGTGTGTGTGTGTGTGTGTGTGTGTGTGTGTGTGTGTGTGTGTGTGTGTTATTCCTTTTATACCATAGTGACTTCATGGCAAAATTTCAACCCCCTCCCCCCCCCCCCCCCCCGGACAGAAACTCGTGAGTGCGCTAATGACCCCAGCAAACTGAAACTATGAACTTATTCCGTAATTTTGTTCCCCCACCTCTCACGTAATACCCTTCATCGGGACATTTGAATTCAAAATAAATAAATAATAACTTATTCTACAGGCACATGCCTAAGACTTAGCTCTCCAACTGGCACGTGTGACGCATTCAAATAAGGGAAGTTTTTATACTGGATGTGTCGTAAATGACGCGAAGTGTGCTGCACACATGAGCTGGATACGGGATAGCATTACGTTATAATAGGGTTGAGCGTTCTCGATTTTAATTATCAAAAAATTTGGGATACTTTCTGTGGTATTTATTTCTACCCGGAAATTGTTGCTTTCTCTTCGTTTTTTTTTTTTTTTTCTCGACGAATATATATTTTCCTGATGAGCTAAAATTGGGGCTTTTTCTGGTAGATCATTTTACGGGTCGAACTTACCTTTGTTTTCTTTTTTTTTTTTTCTTTTTTCGTCGACTACCTGGTTCCCTACTTTTTTTTTTTTTTTTACGCTGAAACGTACTGTACAAGTTCAGATACTGCCCTTCAACACTGTAGCTGTATTCAACAGAGAGAATATCAAGGTTTCCAGAGTCCACATAGCAAAGGCGCAACGCCATACGGCGATGCGACTATGCAGGAATTAAGGCCTTCGGAGGTTTTAATTGTGCATTTGGTATTCGAACACAAGTAGGATGAAACTTATGTGTAACATTATACAGCTACAGAGCTTCAACGAACAACACAGAAGAAAATGAATTGAGAGATAAGACCTCGGAGTGTACTTGCCCAGTTTATCAACCGCAGTGGCCGCGGCGCGAAGACTGTATATATAGGACCCGGGCTATAGGGCTCACCCGAGCCTTCTTCCGGCTCACCTCTACCCCTCCCACTGCTCCCTTTCCACGCCGTGGCAGCCAAAAGAGACACAGATAAGAATACAAGTAATGATTGCTTGGGCAGCAGGCTGACGCCTGACCGCGACTTCGCCAGGCTCCAAGCATGGGCGCACTTGTATATACGGTAGCAGCTGCGCGCCGATCGCAGTATTTAATGAGAATAGCATTCTTGGCATTGTCAGACCAGTTTTGTCACTCTACTGCAGCGCGCCGAGACCGATCGCCACCGCTACGTGCCCAAGGATCTAAATCAACATCTGCTATGAGGACAAGACGCCGGAAGCCCACTCTAGTCCTCCTGGAGCCCAAACATATCCAGGAAATGATCTAAAAGTTCATATCCGCGTTCCTCATCACGTACACCAAAACGGGAATCGTATACTGTGCTGTGTAACTCATTTAAACTGTAAATGTCCATGGCTTTCTGCGGTTACTTCATCTTGACGTGTCCAGCCCGAGAACGCTTGGATCCCACAATAGATAAGGAAAATCTTCGGTGTAGAGCTGATATTAACATTTCCATCACGCGTAATGGAAACGTCCTTGACCAGTGGCGTAGCCATAACTTTTTTTAGGGGGGGTCGCGCACTTCACCTTGGCCGGGGAGGGTGAGGGAGGGGGAGCTGGGCAGGCCGCATACTAACACAAAAATTGGGGGGGGGGGGGGGCGAGGCGGAGGCATATGCCCGGTGTGCCCCCCCCCCCCTATGCCACTGTCCTTGACCACGAGTACATCATGGGCATCAGAGACTTTACCTACTTGCATATTCATATCGTACTTCTCCATACACCGACCCTTCCTCGTTGTCATCACCTACGGCTCCGAAGCCATGGACGACTACACCACCGGTGAAGAACCATCCACCAGTGCACAATCCTTGGACACCAACTAATTAGGTGCATTGCGTAGTGCATAAAGTGTCCATAGAACAATGTCACGAGCGGCTGACGTCCCTATGTGCCCTCCGTCCTACGAGGGACACATTTGGGTCAAGGACCTGCCCTGCGGCCCCTTTCTTAGCATATCTTCGCCGCATACCTTTCCCTTTAGAGCACAGCTCCTGCGGCGAGTGTCGGCGTCCCCCGTAACCGAGCGAACGAACACTGCGAAGGATGACAGAGCGAACGCGGGGCGCAGCGGGGGATGAAAGACGGCGATAGCGAAGAGAGCTCGAGGAGGAAAGTGGAGGAGGAGGATATGGCGAAAGCGTGAGAAGAAAAGCCTAGTGGCCGCGCAAAACGGGCTCTGCGGCGACGATGGCTACGAGATGGCGCCAAAGTAGCGCGCGTCGTCTGTTCACCGATGACGCCAACGATAAGGCATGCGGCGAGCGTGTCCACCGATACCGCATATAGAAACAAAGTGTTGGATGAGCGACGGTCTGTCTGCGGCGGCTGCTGTGAATCTCACCCACGCCTCACCCACGCGCTGCCTCTAGCGATCTCCCGATTGGCGAGGCAGTCGCGCCACACTTCGCTCCGTTTGCAACGTGCCCCGCGAGACAGATTATCCGTGCCAGTCAATATATCGCGAAATCATAACCCGTATAGACCTACACCACGGCGCTACGTCACGAAAATGCGGTGGCGCTATCGTCGGAATTTAGTTTTGCATGGTAGGCACGCCGGCGGCCGAGCCGCCGCCCGTGTCGCGCCCGTGTCGCGCCTACCACCGCAGCCGCTGGGTTTCGTGGGTGGTTGTGCGGTTCCATGTGTGAGGTCTTTATTCTATGATTTCACAACGAAGGAAACGCAGTATGTCGACGAGCTGAGTTGCGTCGAAATACGCAAGAGACTAAAGTTTTCATAGGTTTCCTGTTGATGAAAACCGTCGCAAGCAATGGGGCGCCGCGGCAGAAAGCGAAAGTTGGATTCTGATACCAGATCATCCATTATGCGCAAAACATTTCTTAACCGTTAAGCTTCTCTTTTATTTTGAGTAGCGTGCATTAGCCAACCTATGATCTTAGGATCAGGTCGACCTCTCTGTCTTTCCTATCAATAAAATGTATCGATCTATCTAGGATCGTTTTTAGCGTGTCATTACAATTCCTTGCTGCGCTGTGGGAAAACTAGATCAGGATTAGCCTTGAATGTAGGTCGACCGAGCAGATGCCCCAGAAAGCACGTCACATTCAAATTTATTTTCATCTCAAGGAATTGAGCCACCTGCAGTGTAGATATCCTACCACACGTTCACGTATGCAGGCAGCACCGTCACAGCTGCTTTAATTACAGTGTGGATGTCATAAACGCGCCTAAACGTGTCAATTAGGTTTTGAGTGCGAAATAAAATGTACAGTATTAGTAGAGTTGCAGCGATCGGATGGCCGAGGCCAACATCTCAGATTGCGTGGGCTTACACAGCCGGCGTCGCCGTAGGAGGGCCGGTACCTCGCCAGTCCCATCACCGAGGCGATCGCTTCTATCGGCGGTCACGGCGGCGTAGAAATCGGCTACAGCTTGTTTTTAACATGAAATAGTTCCTTATAGAAAAAACATGTCGAATTTGCGCATGTTTCGTAAAGCAGCGCCCAGTACTAAACCACTGGCGTGATCGGGAGCACCGATCCGACGTCATTCCGTCTCGCAGACGGAAACCCAAGCACCGGCCGTCTCAGCGAGGTGGCTCGGCTGGCTTGCAAGTACTACGTTTCGTTTGCTATTCGCACCAAAGACACTGAGGAAACCAATTCATTTAGGCCCACGTTAATCGTGTTGTCAAAAATAAGCGCACTAGGATGAGCTGCAGGCCAGATCGCAAGCGCTGTCGGCCGTCACTGCGGCGGTCAGTGAGCTAGGCCTATAATGTCTCGTTCGGCCGTATCCCCATGGGGGCGAAATGCAAGAATGTGAACTGGGTGCACGTTAAAGAACCACACGTAGTCAAAATTAATCCGACGCCTCCACTACCGTGTGCTTCATAATGAAATCGAGGTTTTAGCATCCCCCGCCACTATCAAAAAAAGAAGAAAAAAAGCACCAACCTCGCGTGCAAGCGGGGGCGGCCAACGTGGACGGAGCCTACGCGACGAGCCTAAAATATTTCGACGGTGCCTACCGTTGTTTACAAGCGTGGTGTAGGTCTATATCGCTTAAGGTAGTATCGTAATCGTCGCTGAATTTTTTTTTCAACCACCCAACCATGCCAGACATAACACCTGACGCATACGGCGTCACCAAGCGAATAGAATCCCTCAAATTGACATCGTCGGCCGGCATCGATGGAATCAATTCCAAAATGTTTAAGAACACTGCGCACATCTCTAGTGTAATTTTGTGTCTTATCTTTCAGCAATCATTATCATCTGGAGGGGTGCCGCAGGAGTGGAAAATAGGTAAGATAATTCCAGTGCCAAAAAAATGATCATCGTCATCGTGCCACAATTACCGTCCAATTTCGCTCACCAGTGTTTGTTCCAAACCAATGGAGCATATACTCTATTCTCATATTGCAAAGTTTCTAGCATCAGCTAATTTTTTGAATCCTAATCAGCATTGCTTTCAGAAAGGCATGTCCTGCGAGACTCAACTAGCTCTCTTCGTTAATGACATAAGCTCACATCTTGATCAAAACGTACCTATAGATGCCCTCTTTCTAGATTTCCAAAAGGCATTCGACAAGGTTCCTCATGAACGACTCCTCCTAAAGCTATCGCGTCTAAATCTTAACCCTTTTGTTCTCCAATGGGTACGGAACTTTCAGAGTAACCGTCAACAGTTAGTTTTCGCTAACCAATGCTCGTCTAATCTTTTACCCGTTATCTCCGGTGTGCCACAAGGCACTGTCCTAGGACCACTACTCTTCTTAATATACATTAACGACTTATCGAGAGGTTGTTCTTCGAAAATTCGTTTGTTCGCTGATGATTGCGTAATCTTACTTTCCACCACCGCCATTTATTTCAGCTAAATATGTGCCGTCACTTCTTATAAGTACTTAAAGGTTAACCTGTCCAGTAACCTCGGTTGGGCTTCACACATTTGCAACATTAGCAATGATGCCAATCGTGTTCTATGTTACATGCGCCGTAATCTTCGTCTTATTCCCCCTTCAGTAAAACTACTAGCATATTTAACATTTCTCCGACCCAAACTGGAATGCGCATGCTCAGTGTGGGACCCATACCAATCTAACCTGGCAACAGCACTAGAATCCATACAGAATCGCGCAGCAAGGTTCATTCACTCCGACTACTCTTACCACACTAGTGTCACTAAACTTAAGTCATCTCTGAACCTTCCAACCCTCGAGCATCGCCGCAAAACAACAAGGCTATGTCTCTTTTACGAGTTCTATCACTCATTGCCTCACCAGACCGACATCACACCTGCGCATCGAACTTCATCCCGTCATAGCCATTCAAAGGCTGTTTATCCCCCTCCAGCTCGCACCGCCGCTCATCTTAAATCTTTCGTCGTTCAGACAGCGAAAGACTGGAACAATCTACCTGCCGAAGCGATGCACCAAGCCAGTCATTCATCTTTCAAGGCATTCATCAAAAATGTAACCTACTAGGTATGCCAACCCCTCATATGTAAAACCCCCCAAGGGGTATTTGAGGTACTAATAAACAAATAAATAAATAAATAAATAAATAAAATGTCACAGTTTCGCCCTAAGGGCGAAGCAATGAATGCGATAGCAAGATAGATAGATAGATAAACTTTAATTCAAATATAGTTTTGTCTTGCCCCTGTGGGGCATCGCTAATGGTCGGGGCCCCTAGTCCAGGGCTCCGCTGGCTCTTGCCATCTTCTCTGCTCTCTGGATCAGCTTGAGCTGGTCGTCGAGGGCCGAGCTGGACAGCAGTGCCTCCCATTGCTCCCTCGTGGTGTTCGTGTCATGGTGTTCTATGTTGTGTAGCGTGCACTCCCACGTAATGTAGTATAGGGTTGGTGTGGCCCCACACCACGGGCATTCGTCCCTGTAGGCTGTGGGGTGCAGGCGATGTAATATGTGTAGGTTCGTGTAAGTGCCTGTCTGGAGCCTACGCCAGGCAGCGGCATCCTCCGTCTTTAGTATTCGATGGGGTGGTGGATATCGCAAGCGACTCCCTCTGTGGTAGTTCAGGATTGCTGAATACTCGGGGTCAACTGGGTCAGGGTCATCTGCAGTCGGCGTGATGAGTGCTCGGTTATATGCAAATTCTCGAGCTGCTCTGTCGGCATACAGGTTACCCGTGATGGCAGCGTGACCCGGTATCCAAATGATGGTTATGATGGTGTTGTCGTCAGTGTCCTCCTTAGGTATTGGGCTAGGACTTGTGCCGCAGGTCTTGCGATTCTTCTCTGTAGGAAGTTGCGGCAGGCCTGCTGGGAGTCCGTGAGGATCGTCAGTGGTTTTCTTGCGTGTTGACCTTCGCGGATGGCTAACGCGATGGCCAGTTCTTCCGCTTCCGTGATCGTGCAGGGGCGGGTCGATGCACTGGAGGTGACGTGGCCTCGGCGGTCGCATACCACTGCCACTGCGCCCTTTTTCTTCGTTCCGTACATAGCGGCGTCCGTAAAACGGGCCGTGGTATCGAACCTGAATGTTTTCTCTATGTATTGGGCCCTTGCTTTCCTCCTTCCGGAGTGTAGGTTAGGGTCCATGTTGCGTGGTATTGGGGCAATGTGATACCTGTCCTGGACGTGACGAGGTATCGTGCAGGTTTCTTGGGTTCGTGTTGTTGTGGCTTTGAAGCCCAAAGTTTGTAGGACCTGCCGGCCCGTGTGAGTCCGCGCAAGTCTCTGTTGTTGTGAGACGTGAAGGGCTTCTGTGAGTTCGCTGAGGGTGTTGTGTAACCCCAGCGCCAATAATTTCTCAGTCGATGTACTCATCGACAGGCGGACAGCGGTCTTGAAAGCCAACCTCAAGAGCGTGTCGGCCTGTTTCGTCTCGGATTGTGTGAGATGGTAGTAGGGCAGGCTGTATGTGATTCTGCTCACCACCAGGCTTTTGACCAGTCGGAGTGTGTCCCCTTCCTTCATGCCTCTATTCTTCGATGTTACACGGGATATCATGCGTGATATCGCCTTGACACTGGTTTTGAGGAGCGTAAGGGTGTGTGTAGCACGCTGGTTAGACTGCAGCCACATGGCCAACACCCTGAGCAATGACGTTTCTGGTATGAGGCTCCCGTTGAGGTGTACCTCGATTTTTCGTGTTGGGTCTGTGGGGACTGTGTGGTTACCCCGGCCTCGCCAGACTCGTATGAGTTCAGATTTCTCGGGCGAGCATTGTAGTCCCCGTTGGCTGACGTATTCTTGGATGAGGTCAGCTGCAGTTTGCAGCCGTTCTTTTTCAATAAGGGAACCTGTTGTGGTCCAGAGTGTTATGTCGTCTGCGTAGAAGGCGTGGCGGAGGCCTTCTACGTCCTGCAGTTTTCTTGCGAGGCCGATCATGGCGACATTGAAGAGCGTGGGTGAGATGACTGCTCCTTGTGGTGTGCCCTTGTTGGGAGGGTGGTATACTGCAGTCTGGATCTCCCCAATCTTCAGCTCTGCCGTGCGGTGGCTTAGGAAGCTCTGAACGTACTTGTACGTTCGCTCACCGCAGTTGGTGTTGGCGAGCCCTTCTAGGATTCCTTGGTGGCTGACGTTGTCGAAAGCTCCTTTGATGTCGATTGCTAGGAGGGCATGTTCGCCGCTGCGGGGAACGTTGCTGAGGACTTCTTCCTTGATTTGCAGTAAAACGTCTTGTGTGGACAAGCCTGCGCGGAAACCAAACATGGTGTCTGGCAGGTGCTTGTTGTCTTCTAAGTGTCCCTGTAGACTCTTGTGTATGATTTTCTCGTACACCTTGCCGAGGCAGGATGTGAGCGAGATTGGTCTCAGATTTTGAATTGCCAATTTCTTCCCCGGTTTGGGTATCATGATTATGCGTGCGTGTTTCCACATCGCCGGCACCGTACCTTGTTCCCAGTGTTGGTTGAGAAAGGCCGTGAGCGCGGAGATGGCCTTGTCGCTAAGGTTTCTGATCATGCGATCATGATCATGATCATGATCATGCGATCATGCGAACGCCATGCGATAGCAACACAGCAATGTCATACGAAGTAAGGTGAGCGGCTTTGATAGCAATATAAATTGTAGTAAACATGAGCTGATTAAGTAAGCAGATGTGCTGCGGCGTAAGTAGACCGACATGAAGAGAGACTCGATGACCACGAGAAGGCGCGTGTGAAACGGTGGTGTTGATGAGAAGCGCTTCCCGTGGGCAGCGCGCGTGCGAAGGGACACACCTGTAGCGCTGCACTGCCGATCCGGGCAGCATTACATGTGTAGCGTGCGTTAGAAAATGTGGCCCGACTATTACTAACTGAATGAACAAGCGTGGTGTGAGCGCGCACAAACAAACATGAATAGATCACACTGAATGACTGCAGACAACGACTGCCAAAACGCTGGCAGCAAGCGCATATATACGCCGCAGCAGCGGGCGAAGGTACGTGCGGTCTATCGCTTCAACAGAAACTGAGCAGCGAACGCATAGTGCATAAAGGTCAGAGCCGTGTGGAGATAAGAGACGGTGCGGCGAGCGACGAGCGCGGTTGTTGGCAGAGGAAAAGTGCGCCCCCCCCCCCCCTGCTCCCTCCGGCGCTTGCTTCCCGCTTCCTTGCTTGCGCGTGGGAGAGATAAGAGACCGTGCGGTCGAGCGACGAGCGCGGTTGTTGGCACAGAAGTGCCCCCCCCCCCCTCTCCCCCCGGTGCTGGCTTCCCGCTTCGTTGCTTGCGCGTGGGAGATTGAGTGCGTTCGCTCTCCGTGATAGCGCGCGTCCCAGCACGCTTCCGCTCGGGCATACGGCGCGCGGTGAAGATTTTATCTATACGGAACCTCACGGCGACGGCTACGACGACGGCGACGGCGACGCCGACGGCAGAAATCCGGTTGAAGTGTCCATATAATTGCTATCGCAATAATAAATAAATAAATAAATAAAGACCCCAGTCTCACTTCAACATCGAGTCGGCTCCTGTACGTAAGAACCAGCAGATGGACAATCTGTCGGCCCGTAGAGAACGTTCTTTCTGCTTTTCATGCATAATTTCGACGAGACTAGCGGGCGCTGCGTCCCACCATACGTAGACCTAGTCCGGCTTCCCCACGTGGTGCGGGTAACCCGTTCACAAAGCCACGTTTTTGTTATTGCGATAGCAATGATATGGACACTTCAAGCAGATTTCTGCCGTCGGCGTCGCCGTCGGCGTGAGGTTCCGTATAAAGTCCAAGGGCGATAAAATCGTCTCCGCGCGCCGCATGTGCGAGTGAAAGCGCGCTATCACGGAGAGCGAACGCACGGCGGAAAGCAAACGCGATTTCCGTGGCGCGAAACGCCGTGGTGGTATGTGAGAGAGGGAGGGAGGGAGGGAGGGAGGGGGGGCGACGCTTTGCTGCGGTACCAAATGCGTATCTTGCAATCGGGCGCAAGGGGAACTGGCGACGCAATCTCCCACGCGATAGCCGCAAAGCGGGAAGGCAGCGCGGGAGGGAGGGGGGGGGGGGGGGCTATCACTATGCCAACAAATGCGTTCATGTACTTTGCGCTTGGTTCTTTATTATGTTTGCGCCGGTACGGGCTGCCGATGTCGCGCGCGCCGTATCTTGCAAGCGATCTCCACACGGCTCTGACCTTTGTATGCGCGTGCATTCGGCCGCAGAGTTTCGGTTGAAGCGATAGACCGCACGAACCTTCGCTCGCTGTGGCGGCTGCGCTTGCTGTCAGCGTTTTGACAGTGGTTGTCTGCGGTCATCGAGTGTGATCTATTCATGTGTGCTTGTGCGCGCTGACACAACGCTTGTTAATTCAGTTAGTAAGTGAATGTGTCCAACTTTATGCAGCCGATAAAACTACTATCCCTATTCCGAATAGCTTTCTGCTAATTTGCTATCGCAATTGATGTTTCGCCTTTCGGGCGAAACTGCAACATTTCTTTTTCTCTTTGTCATGTATGCAATTCATTGTCTTCTCTCTCGTAGAATATTTCATCGTTTTTATTGCTATGGAATTATATGGACACTCTAGGTGAATTTCTGCCGTCGGTGTCGCCGTCGCCGTCGTCGCCGTGAGGTTCCGTATAAAGTCCACGGGCGACAAAATCGTCGCCGCGCGCTGTACGTTGTATGTGCGAGTGAAACCATACGACGGTGAGCCGGCAATCGCGGCTCGCGCACACAAGGTCGGGAAAAGGGAAGGAAGTGCCCAGTCTTCCAGTCACGCGCAACGCTCCGGAGGGAGTGTAGGGAGGTGGACGGGTCGTGCTTTACTGCGGCCGCGCGCTCCCGCCGGGCTCCGGGGGGAGAGGGGTGGTGCGCTCTGTGACGCGAGGGACCGCCCGCGGGGCTATATCTTGAAATCCATCTGTGGCGGGGGCGGAGTCCGCCCTCCCTGTGTTTTCGGGGCTAATATCGCGTTGATGCGAGCGCCGGCACGAAGATCAATTCGCTCGCTGCTGCTGCTGCTGCGCTGACTCACTGCAGCGTTTTCACAGCGAGTTTCCGCGGTCATCGCGTGAGATGCGTTCATGTTTGCTTGTGCGCGCGTGACACCATGCTTGTAAATTTAGTTAGTGTGCCTATGTTTACAAGTTTATACGGCCGAAAAAAAACTAATATCCTTACTTTGTATACCTATCCACTAGTTTGCTATCGCAATCCATTTCCATGCTTCGCCTTCAGGGCGAAACTCCGACTTTTTTTTTTTCTTTCTCTCGTATAGAGTACATTTCTAAGCTCTTGTGTTATATTCTTTTTCCTGTCGCGCGTTCCGATCTCGTCTGTTCTTTTAATTAAATGCTTTTTGTGTTCTCGAATATGCAAATACCCGTGTCCGCTTTGAGTTTCTGTCATTCCTCCACGACATCACAACAGGTGCACCCCGTAGGGTTAAACCGTCGAACCAAAAAAAATTTTCGATTCACCACTTGAAAGCTTTTTAGGGAGTCGCAGACGGAAGCTTCAAGTGGAAGCTTGCGAAACTTTGCCGATATGCTGCCGTAGGACGGCGGGCCTTGCCAAGTGCGTCAAAAACAACAAACACCAATTCAGTGGACGATGAATTCATTTTCACCTCAAAATGATATTCGGATACTTGGAAATTGATAGTCTTCGTAGATAGGTTCTGCCTAAATTTTCTTCCCAGCTACCGAAGATAGCGCAGTCTGCAAAGTGGTTCATCCCTCTTTCAGAGTAATTTGTCATAACATGAAAGTGAAACGTGTATTCTAAGCAGCACGCCAGCTTCGTTGCACATTCACTAATACAAGTCCTGGTGTGTGTCTGTCGTGTTTTTGCGCTGTTCCCCTGCCAAGTATGTACCGCGACTATAGCCCAAGCCTCTACGGTGTTACAAGTCCATAAATGTGCACAGTCTTTTATTAATTGCAGCTTCGCTCAAAGGGCGAAGCAATGGCAGCGATAGTCTCACCATGCTCGATTTAATCAGGTACGCTATACGTTCTTTTTTTTTTGTCTAGCATTTTTGTATACACCTTAATCTTTTTTTTTTTTATTGCTTCAAGGTCTATCCTTGTACAGCTACCTATGACTGTAACAGATCCGCTCGTATCAATCTCTTCCCTGCTTTTTTTCCACCAATACTCTAAACGCCTCTTGCTTATCTCTACAGCTGACGGGTTTCGATGCATTCGTCCACATTAAATCCAAGCGCTTCTGGAAGCTGTACGTTACCTACGGCTTTCACTGGGGGAATCCCTTCGCATTCCATTAGGATGTGCTTAGTGGCCTCAGGATTTTTTCTGAAGCATACACATGCCTTATCTAGTTCAGAATATTTGCTCCGGCATGTTTTTGTCCTTAGGCAACCGGCTCGAGCCGGTTCCCTTCCCTTTCTTCTCATTCATGTAAATCTCCATGGTCCTTTTTGTTTCCATTCTTTGCATCCGATTCACTGTGTCCGTCTCTCTCACTTTCTTTCTGATGACTCCTGGTTGTCTGTTTACACTTTCATTTACCATGTACTTGGTTGCGAATGACATTATCTGTCGTGGTCAATTCTTTAAATATACATCTATCAGAATATGCATGACATACATGTCATGACATAAATCGCATGAATGACACTACATGCATTTCTTTAACTGAATAAATATGAGGATGCGCATGATACAAGTCATGACATTAATGGCATGATGTCGTCTTGGTCGTTTCTTTGATGGATATATATCAGGATATGCATGATATGGCATGACATGAATTACAGGTATGCATATCACATGACACTACATGAATGACATATCATAACTTAAATCACAAGTCGTGAAATGTTATTCATGTCATGGCATTAAAAAATGTCACAGTTTCGCCCTAAGGGCGAAGCAATGAATGCGATAGCAACACAGCAATGTCATACGAAGTAAGGTGAGCGGCTTTGGTAGCAATATGAATTGTAGTAAACATGAGCTGATTAAGTAAGCAGGTGTGCTGCGGCGTAAGTAGACCGACATGAAGAGAGACTCGATGACCACGAGAAGGCGCGTGTGAAACGGTGGTGTTGATGAGAAGCGCTTCCGGTGGGCAGCCTGTGCGAAGGGCCACACCTGTAGCGCTGCACTGCCGACCCGGGCAGCATTGCATGTGTAGCGTGCGTTGGAAAATGTGGCCCGACTATTACAAACTGATTGAACAAGCGTGGTGTGAGCGCGCACAAACAAACATGAATAGATCACACTGAATGACAGCAGACAACGACTGTCAAAACGCTGGCAGCAAGCGCATACGCCGCAGCAGCGGGCGAAGGTACGTGCGGTCTATCGCTTCAACGGAAACTGAGCGGCGAATGCACGGCGCATAAAGGTCATAGCCGTGTGGAGATAAGCGACGGTGCGAGCGAGCGACGAGCGCCGTTGTTGGCAGAGTAAAAGTGCGCCCCCCCCCCCCCGCTCCCTCCGGCGCTGGCTTCCCGCTTCCTTGCTTGCGCGTGGGAGATTGAGTGCGTTCGCTCTCCGTGATAGCGCGCGTCCCCGCACGCTTCCGGCTTCCACTCGGGCATACGGCGCGCGGCGAAGATTTTATCTATAGGGAACCTCACGGCGACGGCGACGGCGACGACGACGGCGACGCCGACGGCAGAAATCCGGTTGAAGTGTCCATATAATTGCTATCGCAATAATATGTCATCAACGCATGTCATTCTTGTCATGTAATGCATTCCCTGCATATTGCTACGTGCTATTCGAAGACGATGCTACAGACACTTGTATTTAGTGGGACGTACCCATAAGCGGTCGCTGGCTGATCTGGAGACGACAACGTGCCTTGTTGGGTTCCATGTTCGCCAGTGCTTGCTACCCCTTGTAAATACACGGTGTAAATAGTTTACCTACTATGTTTCCACGTAACATTTATTCAAGACGATTTCTTGGGCTACCTAAACGCGAAAAACTTTGTCTGTCTGTCTGTCTGTCCGTCCGTCCGTCCGTCCGTCCGTCCGTCCGTCCGTCCGTCCGTCCGTCCGTCCGTCCGTCCGCCCGCCGGCCCGCCCGTCCGTCCGTCCGTCCGTCCGTCCGTCCGTCCGTCCGTCCGTCCGTCCGTCCGTCCGTCCGTCCGTCCGTCTGTCTGTCTGTCACTCGATTCAACCGCCAGGCCAAAACCGATTCAACTACCCAGCCAAACGCAACCAAGCTACTAGTACTGGTGGAACGGGGTCATACACGTCAACATTGTACAGCGCAAAGGAAACCTCAGGCCTATTTGGGGCAAAATATATTCTTCTTTTTTTTCTGGGGTTTTATGTGCCAAAACCAGTTCTGATTATGAGGCACGCCGTAGCGGAGGGCTCCGGATTAATTTTGACCACCTGGGGTTCTTTAACGTGCACTACAACGCAAGCACACGGGCGTTTTTGCATTTCGCCTCCATCGAAATGCGGCCGCCGCGGCCGGGATTCGATCCCGTGATCTGGTGCTCAGCAGCGCAACGCCTTAGCTGACGTTGACGCCAACGCCTGAGCCACCGCGGCGGGTGAGGCAAAATATATGTACACAACCGTGATCCGCAGCGTTCATTTAATTAAGAATACACATAGGACTGGTTTTTACGTTAGTAAATGAAAAAACGCGTTAGAAATGGTATCGAAGAGACGCTACGCGTTAAAAACAATAGATGGCGCGAGAGCAGGGCGAACACGGGAAATTCGAATTGAATTCAGCAAAACCACCATTGCATCCATCATGGGAGAGGTGAGAGGGGAGGGGAAGAGCGTGAGGGGTGATAGGAGGAGAAGAGAGGGTGTTACGTATCATGCGCGGCAGAAGACTATCTTCTTTCGACGTCATTTGCAGGGAAGCAAGGAGATATGCTGCCAATTTTTGGTGGAGGTGCTGGGTACTACTTCTGACGACGGAGCTCAGCAGCGGAGGCCAACTCGAATCTACCGCCATGCCGCTAGGTGATGACATGTCGCCGCCAGCTACGCCTGCGACAACCACCCAGTTTATCGCCCTCACACATTCCCGCAATCCCGGGACCTTTTCCGGGGCAAACAGCGTTGACGTGGATGAGTGGCTCAGCATTGTTGCGGCTCGAGGTGACGTTTGGGCCAAGAATCCACCAAGCCCATCGATGAATACATCCAGTAGTTGGAAATAGGAAACTGATTTCATTTACATTATGTACACTGGCCCCTGGTACGGAAGCCCACTCCAACAGGAGCATATTCAACGTCTGAGTTCGTATCAGGTCACGTCAACACCCCCTCACTGCACCACCGGTCTCCGCTTTTAATCCCTTGGTCTTCCCTGGGAGACTCGACTGGGGAATCTGCTGACCTTGGTGCGGCCAATCAGAGGGGTTGTATTGTTCACCCAACACCGCCTCTACTGATGCCTCCTCGCCCTTGCATTTGCCGCTACTGCGTGGTCATCTAGGAAACCGAGATCGTTGTCGTTCCCACGATAGTAATTCCTCGAAGTTGGCATCTCGCCTCAATACGTGGCATCTTCGTAACGGTCAGCTTGTCAGGGTCGGCGTCGGGCGCTGTCGCCGTCTGGGCGACGCCGATGTCAGGGGCTGCCTCGGGACAACACCAAAGGATGCCCTCTCCCAATTTGGGACGCTTGTCTGCCCGCCACCGTCAGTGTCGAGCACTGTCGCCGTCTGGGCGACGCTGACGAAAGGGGCTTTCTCATGGTAAACCTCCAAGGTATACTCTGGACCAGGTTGAGACGTAACATCATGTACGAGCGTGCCAGCAAACAGAAAGATTGGGATCCAACTATAATGCTGGTCAACGTCATATTTTACCTCGGCGGAACCCCTCGCGTCTGGTTTCGGACCCACGAAGACGATATCAACAGTTGAGATACGTTCAAGCAGCATCTCCACGACCTTTTCGGCAGCCCGTTTGGTAGACAGCTTGCCAACAAGAAACAACTGGCGGCAAGCTGCCGTCAGTTGACATCAGGTAGAGTTGACGTCCTACCATGACGTTAACTGAACCTTACTTGTCGTACATACAAGACGTGCTGGCCTTGTGTTTACTAGCTGACCAGAAGATGTCCGAGGCTGACAAGATCGCCCACATTTTGAAGGGTATCGCAGACGACGCGTTCGATCTCCTCGTCTTAACCAACGTGACCACCGTTGACAGTGTCATCAAAGAGTGCCGTCGTCTAGAGCAAGCGAAATGCCGAGGCATCTCGCCTCAGTTCGAGCGTCTACCGAATACCACTGCAACGTCTACCTGTAAGGCTACCTGTAAGGCAACTCCTTGTCCACAATCCCCATCAGACGACCTGACGCGCATCGTCCGCCGAGAACTCGAGGCCGCATATCCGGCTTCTTATAGCCCTCGGTATCCGAAACCTCGACGCCGGCTGTTTCTTTGATCCAGGCCGTTGTTCGCCAGGAATTTGCGAACATTGGCCTTTTCTCGACTGTCTGCGCCATGAACACTCCTGACGCCACCCTAGTCTCCGCGGACAGGCCTCGTTGCGGACCGTGCGCCCTTCATCGTTCCAGAAACCTGTCTGAGTTGAGAACAGCCGACAATAAGCCGATATGTTTCCGCTGCAGCCGCGCTGGACACATTGCTCGCTACTGCCGCAGCCAGTGGCTCTCTCAGTCCCATAACCCATTTTCCGCTTACGCTGGTCCCTTCCGTACTACAAGCCGCTATCCGCCCCGCACCGAATCCTCTGCACAAAATGTCCCTGAGGAAGGTACGTACCCGCTACGCCCAGTCGCCCCCGCCGCATCACCGTTCATCTCGTTCACCGACTCGCCGCCGCTCTCCTTCGCCGTCCTTTAGCTGTCGCTTGTCGCCGGAAAACGAGACTGCGCAGCTTCTGGAGGTGAAGCTGCCCTGTCGGCCTTGACCCAAAATCCTCTGTTGCCCTTACGTGCCAACGGAACATTCTTGAAGTCCACGTCGACGGCGTCCCCGTCAGAGCTTTGGTTGATACTGGGGCGAACGTCTCTGTCATGAGTGCCAGTTTTCGTCGCCGCATGATGACGATCCTTACTCTTCACAGGACCCGAGTCGTGCGTGTCGCTGACGGTGCGAAGGCCGCTGTCGCTGGAATGTGCACAGCTCGGGTTACCATTGCCGTTTACCAGGTGGTTGCTATTTTTTGCGCAAGGCGCCCTCACGACCCCATACTTGGACTTGATTTTCTTTCTGCCCATTCCGCTCTGATTGATTGCCCACCGGTACATGTCCTCCGCCTTGAACTGCCTCGCCTCTGTGAACCCATGCAGTGACCAACCTTTTCCGTCTCGCTTACATTGCCGAGATTTTGTTTGCCTACCATCTAAAACCGTGACGTATGTCGAATTGTCATGTTCACCGGCTCTTCCAGATGGCGACTACTACGTCACGCCTCTCACTGACGTTCTGCACGCGAGGGACCCCGCAAGGAGCGGTCATCTCACCCCTCCTATTCAATCTGGCAATGATAAGACACCCGCTCAGCTGGCGAAAGTCGAAGGCATCCGGAATGCGCTGTATGCCGACGACATCACCGTCTGGGCGTCACACGACTCGGCAGGAGACATGGAGGCCAACCTTCAGCAAGCGGCGAACATCGTGGACGACTACTCCCGTCGCTGCGGCCTTCAGTTCTCCCCATCCAAATGGGAATTCGTGCACATACGCCTCTTACCAAAGTGCACCACCAAAATCGCCCTCTCCCTTTACAGCGGACCCATACCCGAACGTGACGTGATCACAGTATTGGGGCCCTTTATTCACAAACATCGCAGAGCAGACACAACATTGGCCAAATTGCGTAAGGTGGGGGATCAGGTGGGCCGGATGGTCCGCCTGGTTTCCAACAAGCGCGGGGGGCTACGATGCAAAAACGCCTTGCGGCTGGCACATGCATTCGTAACCAGCCGAGTCCTGTACTCGGCTCCATACCTACGCAAATTCGACGAGAATGCACTTGTAGTCATTCTCCGCAAAATCTACAAGCGCGACCGGTCCACACCTCCAACCAGCGCCTTCTGGGCCTGGGAATGGTGAACACCTTCAAGGAGCTGCGAGAGACGCACTTGACGAACCAATACACTAGACTCTCTAAGACACCGTCGGGTCGCCGCCTCCTTGCCCGACTACACATCCATGACTCAATACGTATGGAAGAGCGTGAACACACTCCTGAAGTCTGGAGATACGCCCTGCACGTGCGCCCTCTTCCGGTTAACATGACAGGAGACGACCACAGTGGCCGACATCTCGCGCGGGCGGAAGCCTTGGCTCTCCACTATGGTTACAAATACGGAGTCTTCTACGTGGATCATGGACCATGGGGGTTGGTACACGGCCACCGTCGTCCACCAAAACACCGCAGTAAACGGACTCACCTTCCGTGCACACATCACACACGCGGAGGAGATCGCCATCGCGCTAGCTGCCGCAGATCAGGGCTCGCGGGTCATCATCACCGACTCGAGGGGTGCCTGCCGCAATATCGAACAGGGGTACATTACGCACTTTGCCCACAAAATTCTGCAAAACAGTGACTACCTGGGTGCCCCCGGCACACCAAACGATCATATGGGCTCCGGCTCGCACAGGCCTCGAGGGTAATGAGGCGGCCGACGCCGCTGCCCGCGCGCTCGCTCTCCGGGCATCATCCTCGTCCCCTACCGATCCACACCTCGAACCCAATCCCGCTTACACCTTTAAGGAAGTCACACAAGTCTATCAACCCCGCCACTCCATCTATCCCAACCCCTGTAAGGGCCTCACGAAGGCGGAGGAGCGAATCCTCCCTTCGCCTTTATACCAAAACTCTCTTGTTCCCGCCAATCTTAAAACACCTCGACCCCACTTGCACGAGGAAATTGCCCGCACTGAGGAAAATTCCTCTGACATTTTCCACATGGTATGGGGAAATGGTAAAAATGGTAAAAAAAAAAAAAACCAAACCTACCCCCTCTACCCAACCTTTCCCATGAGGACTGGGATGCAGCCCTGCTCGGCTGCTCTGACCTGACAGCCCCACGGGCCTTGGTCGAGCGGGCCCCGGCCGCGGTCGACGCCAATGGGCTGCCGTAAGGGGGAGCCCATCTAGTGCTTTGTACGGGGCGGCCCCTTAAGGACCGCTCTCCACCCTACCTGTAAAAAACTTCTGTAAATAAATGTTTTTCAGTCAGTCACTCAGTCAGTCTGCTCACGCATGGCGTCGCTGAACCCTACAGGGTCATGAGCATTACGGCTAACAGAACCTGACTTCCTCTTGCGAATTTTGGCTTCATCAAGCAAGTCCTTCCACAGGGGCTTTCTGTAGCCTACCTTTACCCCCTGCAAGACTTTCTGCTCGAAGCTTTGGCGCTGGATGATGTCTTCCGACGGGCACTGCGACATCGACAACTTGTGGCAGCGGCTAAATTCGCAGCATGATCGCCAATGACCTTCCGCCGGTGCACACTGAATCTCTTAGACGTATTCTCGAGTCGTACTCGATAATTTCGACTTCGATAATCGGCCCATTGGACCAGACGTCCGTTGTCGCGCACCGCACACATACAGGTGATGCCAGCCCTATTCACCGGCGCCCGTATAGAGTATCTGCGTCTGAGCGAAGCGTTATCCAGCAGAAAGTCAACAAGATGCTTGCGAAGGACATTATCGAACAATCCTCTGGTCCCTGAGCATCCCCTGTTGTTTTATAGTTAAAAAAGTTGCAGTTTCGCCCGAAAGGCGAAGCATCAATTGCGATATTAAATTAGTAGAGAGCTATACGGAGTAAAGATAGTAGTTTTATCGGCTGTATAAGCTTGGACACATTCGCTTACTAACTGAATTGACAATCATGGTGTCAGCGCGCACAAGCAAACACTCGACGATCCCACTCGACGACCGCAGACAACCGCTGTCAAAATGCTGGCGTGAGCAAGCGCAGCAGCAGCAGCGAGCGAAAGTTCGTGAGGTCTATCGCTTCAACAGAAACTGAGCTGTGAAAGCACAGCGCATACAAAGCTATGAGCCGTCTGCAGATCGCTTTCAAGATGCGGTGCAGGCGACCGGCGACAGCCGCTCAGAGTACAATTAAGTGCGCAGTTGCGGACTGAGTAGAAGACGCACCACCTCACTCTCGCGTTGTCTTCCCGCTTTCCTTGGCGTGCGAGACTGAGCAGCCAGTTCCCCTTGCACCGTTGGTGCCGCCGCACGACGTCGCCCCCCTCCCTCCCATTCCCCCACGGCCTTTCGCGCGACGGTCGCGTTCGCTCTCCGTGAAAGGGCGCGTCCCTCGCGCGCTTTCACTCGCACATACGGCGCGCGCGGTGACGATTTTATCGCCCTTGGACTTAATACGGAATCTCACGGCGACGACGACGACGGCGGAAATCCGCTTGGAGTGTCCATATAAATGATATCGCAATAAAAACAGGTTGGATCGTGGCGCTTTTGCGTGGACTTTCGCCACCTCAACATCACGAAGACGCTTACCCGTAACCGCGAATTGATGATGCCCTTTATTGTCTGTATGGTGTCCAGACCTTCGATCTGGCTATTGGCACATTGCTGTGAACCCAATGGACCGAGAGAAAACCGCTTTTGTAACTCCTGATGGGCTTTACCAGTTCAAGGTCATGCCATTCGGTCCGTATAATGCCCCAGCCACATTCGAGCGAATTATGAACTCTCTGCTCCATGGGTTCAATTGGTATACATGCTTGTGTTATTTAGACGACGTGATTGTGTTTTCGCCTATAAATACGTTCGATACACACCTCGAACGCCTCTCAGCGATTCTTGATGTCTTCCGCCGTGCCGGACTTCACCTGAATTCATCAAAGTGACGTTTTGGCCATCGGCGCATTACAATCCTTGGCCATATTGTAGACGCTGCCGGCGTACAACCTGACCCAGAAAAAATTTTAGCCGTGAATGACTTTCCTGTGCCAAAGTATGCCAAAGATGTTCGCAGCCTTGTGGGGCTCTGTTCCTATTTTCGCCGGTTCGTGAAGAATTTTGCAGTGATGGCGAAACCGCCTCGCAGATCTTCCCAAACAAGACGCCCCTTATACCTGGGGTACTGCACAAACGGCGGCTTTCTCCGAGTTAACCACAGTCCTCACAACGCTCCCCATTTTAACCCACTTCGACCCATCCGCTCAAACTGAAGTCCGCACTCACGCTAGTAGTTACGGGATAGGCGCTGTCTTGGCCCAACGTCAACTTGGAGCGACCTAGGTCATCGCTTACGCCAGGCTGCTGTCCGCATCGGAGCGACATTACTCAATTACAGAACGTGAGTGCCTCGCTTTTGTATGGACAGTTGCAAAATTTCGCCCGTATCTATTTGGCCGACCATTTACAGTAGTTTCCGACCACCATGCCCTCTGTTGGCTTGGCTCTTTGAAAGAACCTACCGGCAGACTCGCTCGATGGGCTCTGCGCCTGCAAGAGTACACCTACACGGTGATATATAAGACAGGGACGCCTGCACAAAGATGCGGATTGTTTGCCCCGCTACCCTGTGCTCGACTGTGACTCTTCACGCACTGAATCTCACGATTGCGTCTTTCCCGTGAGCCAGTTAACATCGCCGACGAACAACGTCAGGATGGCTACTTAAGGGAAATAATCGCGCGCGTGGAATCCTCTCCCAGCGACGCATATATGTGCGCATGTTCACTCTGAAGAATGGTACCTTATATCGGCGTAACGTGTACCCTGGCGGTCCTGATCTTCTCCTAGTTATACCATCCCACATGCGCTCCACAGTTCTTCGTGAGCTTCACGACGACCCAACCGCAGGTCACCTTGGTGTTACTCGGACACATGACCGCGAGCGCCGTCGCTTCTATTGTACTGGCCTGAGCCGCTCAGCGCGGCGTTATATAAGCGCCTGCGAGCTTTGTCAATGGCGAAAGAAACCGTTTACGCTTCCTGCTGGGTATCTTCAGCCTATCGACGTCTCCCTTGAGCCCTTCTTTCATGTAGGTTTGGACCTTCTCGGACCCTTTCCTACATCTGGTTCAAAAAACAAGTGGGTTGCAGTCGCTACCGTTGCAACTGGGGGTCCGAGGATTTGGGCTTTCCCGTCAGCAGGCGGAGTAAGGGAACGTGGGGCTGGGCCCGACACCCAAGACATTTAAATACACACGTTTATATTACATATTTTCACGGTACAACGCGAACAAAAGACAGGGAGACGTTCTTCAAGAACAGCACAGGACGAACTGTTCCAACAATACAGAACAGAGAAACGTCTTCTTCCTCTAAGAATCCCACTGACCCACTAGACGGGGTCCGTTAATGCCCCCATCGTCGTTGTCGTCTGCCTAGAGCACGCGTGTCAATATTTACAAGAGTATTTCAAGAAATGCTGAAGATATGAGGTTCTCATTCAAGTTCAAGCTGTCGAAGAGGATCACCAAGCGTGCGTCCCCCCCCCCCCCCTTTAACACTTTCATTCCTTTTGTCCCGTCGCCTTCCCCCAATCCGGCGTAAGGAGACGAATTTCACCATGTCCCGCCAGTCCGGAGGTTCGCGGCAGTTTTTCTCCGACGAGAGCTTCATGCCAAGCACAGGCACCTCACTGGGCACCAACGGGATGACGAGTCACCTGAAGAAAGGTCCCCTCCCGGCAGAGCCCAACTGCCTGCCATAATTCCATCATGGTCAGGATGGCTCGGACGGGGTTGACGGCTCGTTCACGGCTCATTCATTATCTTCGTGAGCGACCGTTCTCAAGGTGAAACGGCCGATCACAACACTACCGATTACGCGACGCGCTACGCAATGACGCGAGCAGAGACCAGCTGTGCTACAGACGTGGTGGACTTTCTCTTCCGTGACGCATTTCTAGTCTACGGTGCCCCACGTCAATTGCTGATTGACCGAGGCCGCGTACCTTCCTGTCGAAAGTCATCGACGACATCCTGCGCTGCTGCTCCACACAGCACAATATCCCCACGTCATACCATCCCCAAACGAACGGGCTCACGTGTACCGAGCGCTTGCATCGGACTTAAGCAGATATGCTTTCTAATTAATGGCTGACCACCGTGATTGCGACCTTGCACTGCCATATGCGGCAGATAGCCCGTAGTAGACTTGCTGCTTCCCAAGCCGATCAGAAGCGCCTTTACGACATGCGACACCGCGACGCACGTTTTGCTCCGAGTGCCCTCGTGCTCCTTTGGAACCCCTCCCGACGTATGGGCCTTTCAGAAAAGCTCCTTCCTCGCTACACGGGCCCGTACCAGGTCCTTCGACAAGTGACTGACGTCACGTACGAGATTGTGTCAGCCGGTCCCACAACATCTTTTGGCCCGTTGCCCACCGACGTCGTCCACGTTTCGAGACTTAAGAATTACCACCATTCCTCTGCTGTGGATCCTTAGTGGCACCGGATCGGCGCTTCTGCCGCCGGGGGTCATGCTACGTGGTATTCGAAGACGATGATGCAGACACTTGGATTTAGTGGAACGTACTGGCTGATCTGAGGACAACGACGTGCCTTGTTGGCTGGGTTCCATGTTGGGCAGTGCTTGCTACCCCTTGTATATACACCGTGTAAACAGTTTACCTACTGTGCTTCCACGTAACAATATATATGTCGTGTCATGTTATTCATGTTATGTCATGACATACGCAAATCATTAAAGCGCGATGAAAGGGACCTGGCTGCATACACGCCTCATACATGACGTGTAACGGTGTTGGCTAAACGGTGGATCGCTATGTTGCTTCAATGTTAATCGCATTAAAGTCAAGCGTGACATCACGAGAATGACATGCATACATGGCATGCAATGCTGCATATAGCCAGCTACCTGCAAAATGCGTCGCATAAGATCGATTCCCACAGTTTCGTTGGTGGAACATCTTAACAGTAAAATAGCAAAGTCCTGTCAGAGGCATACGCAGGATTAAATTTTGATACCGGGAGGAGTCCCCCCTCCTCCGAAAAAAGTTTATAATTTTAGAATTCAACGGCGGGAACGGAACGGCTCTCCGCAAGATCATCGCAAAGACGGACAACGCCTTCCGCCTCGTTCGCAGAATCGCAAACAGACACAGAGGCATGAAGGAAGCCAATCTCCTCACTCTTATCAACGCCTTCGTATTATGCCACTTCACGTACACGATTTCTATGCACAACTGGCTCAGAGCGGAGCGAGACAAGCTCAATGCTCTCATCCGCAAAGTAGTCAAAAGGGCTCTCGGGCTACCCATTAGGACCCATACCGAAGATCTCCTCAAGCTGGGGGTACACAACACCGCCGAGGAGATTGCCGAAGCCCAAGAACGCGCGCAACTCGCTCGCCTGACCACCACAGCGGCAGGTAAACGCATCCTCGAAGAGCTGGGTTACCCTCCAGTGGTATCTTCGAGGGTCAGTACCCCGATCCCTAGGTGCATTCGAGACAAGTTCGAAGTGGCCCCCGTGCCTCGAAACGTCCATCCCGTCCACAACGAGGGCAGACGCAAGGCGAGAGCAGTAGCAATTCTGAAACAGATCTATCAACAAGGCATCAGAGCACGCTTCGTCGACGCCGCGGAGTACAGCGATGGAAAGACCTTTGCCGTCGTCGTGGTCGACTCCAGCGGCAAGCTTTCCAATAGCGCTTCAATTCGCACTTCAGACTCCGAAGTCGCCGAGCAAGCCGCCATCGCCCTCGCCCTGCTAGACGGTCGTGGGTCTGAGATCTACAGCGATTCCAAAACGGCAGTTAGGGCTTTTCAGAAGGGTCGCATCGCCGAGCAGGCTGCTCGTCTTCTTAGCGTCTCCAATCCGGATGCTCTCACGCATCATTCGATTCACTGGTTTCCCGCTCACGTAGGGTCGGTCGAGGGTGCTCCGCCGAACCTCAATGAGTCTGCTCACGAGGCTGCGCGCGACCTCACCGACCGCGCTTCCTCTGTAAGGAGAGCCGACACCCCTCCCCCCTACGGCCACAGGGATGCTCCCGCTACTCACAACGAGGTGACAAAATTTTTCTACATGTCCAGAAGGGTCTTTCCACCCCCTCACCCCAAATTGAATAGGGCGCAAGCTGTTTCGCTTAGACTTTTACAGACCGGCACATATCCGTGTCTGGCCGTTCTGCACGAAGTTTACCCTGACGTATATCGCGACGACGCCTGCCCGTCCTGCGGGCAGACCTCCACTCTAGCCCACATGCTCTGGGAGTGCGGGTCGAGATACCCCAAGTTCAGCAAGGATGAGTGGGACTCGCTTCTGCGTAGCCCCGCTCTAGACAAGCAAATCCTGGCTGTCCGGTGTGCCCGCGACCGGGCTGGTGGGCTAGACCTGCCGGTCCCGACGTGGGACTAGCCGGGTGCGCGACGAGTTCGCGTCCTCGCCGGACCTGTAATAAAAGTTATTTCACTCACTCACTCATTTTAGCATGTGCCTGTTATGAAGATAATTTTCCCTGCAGGACACGAATACCGAGCGTTTGTAGCAGCTGTTATTGTTATTATTCATTATTATTATTATTATTATTATTATTATTATTATTATTATTATTATTATTATTATTAGCAGCAGCAGCAGCAGCTCCCGCAACCATACCTCAACATAACGTGCTCAGATTTGGTAAGAAATTGGTGCTAGGTACATTTGGTTCTTCTGAAATTGTCGAAATCCGCGTAGGGACGACGTGCCTCACGCTGTAAAGATTTTCCCAAGATGGCGACGTCGCGAGCGGTGTCTCCACCCTGTAAACCTGTAACCCGGCAAAGTATAGCCATCTCGCGGATTTGTGCTATGATGATTGCGTGACGTACGTACCAGCTGGGACTGATCTTGGGTATAGGGCCCATCGTAAAACACTTTCGCGTTAAAATGTAGGCAATTCCCGTGGTTATATATATATATATATATATATATATATATATATATATATATATATGCAACCCAGTGTGCAGCTCTTCAATGAACCTCTTTGACGCCAACTTGGGTATATGTGTATATGCCACTTGATGACAGGTTATGGCTATTCGGATACTTGGATAATCATCGTAGATTAGTCTTTCGGATTTTTTATATCTTATTTCAACCAAACACGCTGAATCATAGTGATAACTTTAGTATAGAACAGAGCCGTTAACCAACACATGTTTATTTATTTATTTATTTCCCCTTAAGGCCAAAGGCATTACAGAGGGGAGTGGGGAAAATACAAACAAATACAACAGCAAGATACAGTGAGTAATAATAACAATTTCGAACAGGCATGTACTTAAGTAATGGTTGTTAGTGCTTCGCGAAAACGTTGGTTATCAATGATTGATACAATGTCAGCAGGAAGGTGGTTCCACTCGATTGCTGTGCGCGGAAGGAAGGACTCAGAAAATGTTTTCGTTTTACAAAATGGAATACCTACCTTGTAGCGATGATCTATGCGATGGGACATATATTGCGGTGATAGAATAAGTATGTCGTGAAGAAAGGTATGGTAGTATATGTTATGGAATAAATTCAAGCGGCTAAACCTACGACGGGCTGCTAGAGACGGAAGCGAGAGGCTGGCTTTCATGGCTGTTATGCTAGCAGTGCGATTGTAGTTGGAGAGAATGAAACGAGTCGAGTTATTCTGAACAAGTTCCAGGGCAGTGATTAATTTTACATGCATAGGATCCCATACAGAAGCAGCATATTCAAGCTTTGGTCGTATTAAAGTTTTGTAAAGTATTAGTTTAACTGAAGAAGTAACAGTGGAAAAGTTGCGACGTAAGTATCCTAGCATACGGTTAGCGTTGTTAATAATGTATTCTGTGTGCACTGTCCAATTTAAATTACATGATATATGAACACCTAGGTATTTGTAAGATGTTGCGGCAGTATAGGTGACCATACATGTAAGCCCTTTATTCATCATATTCTCTCCAGCGGAGCGAGAGCCGGCATAGAAGGCGACTGCCATCCTTCTCTCCTGCCGTTGCTAGATGTTCCAGAAGTAGTTCTTTTAGAAGGTTGTTTACTGCATTCTATATTTCTACACATATTAATGATATTGTATCTGAGGTTGGTGCTAAATGAATGCTTTTATGACATTAAGATGACGATGGCTGCAGTGAAGGCAGTAAGTTTGCTTCCGAATCCTATAGTATCACAAAAAATTATTTAGTGGGCAAAAGCTCCAGACATAACACTGAAAACCCTATGAGGCATATTTTATTCACTGGGGGCGATGGAGAGTATGCATTCAACGGCCGATGAGTTGTCAGAACGTAATACATCGCACTACACATGAAATGCCATACGGTGGCTGGCTAAATGTAATGCCACAGCGAGAAAATGGATTCAAGCTGTTGATGATATTTTGTGTGCCTTAGCGGCCCGATTATCGCACAGTCCAATATATATATATATATATATATATATATATATATATATATATATATATATACACACAGGGTGTCCCAAGATTTCAAAATATGCAAAGTCCACGTGCGTAGCTGGCCAGCACCAAGGTACTGTTTGCCATCGCTTGGAGATACTCCGATAATTTTTTGCATTCCACCTAATTACATAATTAGTCTTAGATAATCAGTGTCAATGAGAAAATTGTAGAACAGCCCTTACAAAAATTTTTCTTGAGAATGCATTGAAATATCATTGGTCAATGTTGAGTATCTTATTGAGCATTCATTAGGAGTTTGTTGGGATATCATTGAGCAAAGTGTTGAGGGCTCTTGAATATTGGCCACTGAAATTTTATTGAAACACAACTGGGCAAGTCAATGTTGAATAGTTGTTGGGTTAGTATTGAAAGCACATTGTGCTTAGCCATATCATTGTGTAATTTCTGTTGAATTTCTGTTGGGTTTCCATTGATGCAGTCTTGAAATGCTGTTGTGATTGTTCTGTTGACCATTTGTTGAGTGATTATTGACACAGCATTGAAAAGTACATTATGCACCTGTTGAGATGGCATTGATATTTCGAAAATTGCCACTGAAATATCATTGATATTTTGTTGGGCTTGTGGCATTTTAGTGCACTTAATTTTGAAATTGCTTTGCTATTTGCACTTGCATGCCCCGGTGCCCCCTCACATAACTTTCCCTAATCCGAACGGAAGCAAAGGAGCCACTGACATATTTCATGTACCCTAATATGTAATATAGCGTGTACATGACACATTATTACAGTATATAAGGCACAACTGTATGAAACCTGAAGACATACGCTAGTGCCTACAGTGCTATTAAGTGTAAGGGAGCAGAACTATAGCACACATGCTGAAAAAAATGTAGCAAAAGCATACACATGCCTAGTTAAACACGCAACATTTTTTTCTGGAAGATATACAACACCACCTGCACTTACAGCATAAAAAAAGCTTCCTGTGCCTGTACAGCACAGCACAAAGCAGGGTCATGAGAACTGAAAAGCAGAACTTAGTGGGTTTATTAAAACTACGATGATGATGGATGAAATTGATAAATTTTACAACGTTATCAATCTTATTGGCTACCTAAGGGACTCTTTGAACTTGACCTACAAAGATGTACAGCAATGTTAAAAACAAACGGAAGATGGAAACCTATAGCCTTCTTGCAGGAATAAACAATGCAAATAGTCTTATGTGTCACAATTTTACGAGCACTTTGGCAATTTGGTGTATGTACAGACTTGACAAACAGCAGCTCAAACAGAGATGCGAACGCTGAATTAAGATAAGAATACGCACGAATGCTCACTCAACTTGAAGTTTATTACAGCAGAAAGAATTATATTTCATAATTACAGCAGAAAAAAATATATTTTGTAAAAACAACAGTCAAGTGACTCAAAGGCAGACCTTAAGCATACCCTTGTAACTAACTTTGAACACATGAACTCTTGGCTTGCATGCATAAATACAAAAATGAAGACCACTGGATACCTTACAGTAAAATGCTTCACACACCCAGTAAACACTCACAGAAGGGTTTACGGCTGGCTGTGAGTAGGCAAAATAACAAGTAGACTGGAAACAAATGACTGCATGTATATATATACAAAACACCTGAATCGTGCTTTTCAGAGGTAAACTTCTAAAACATTTGTGCTGTAAAAGCAGCTTACCTCCCTGGCATAAGTCAAGAACTGCACAGTATTTCAAGACAGTAGAGGCTTGGGCTAGTCGGTGCATACTCGAGAGGGAAACAGCGCAAAAGTACACAAGACAAGAAGGGACAAGAAGCGCTGGTGTGTGTCTCCCTTGTGTTTTTTCGCGCTGTTTCCCTCTCGAGTGTGAACAGTATTTAATTTCTTGTGTTACTTTTGGGTACGGAAGAGTTTACTGGTGGCATTTTCTAATTTAGTGAGCTCATCAGTGAATTTGTTTCTGGACTTGAACAAAGCTAATGAAATCATTTCTTTGGGCCTTTTTCACTCTACACAGCAACTAACTGGTACCTCGGTCAATAAAAAGCTAACGCAAGGCTAATACTTTCAATGATATAATAAAGTGACATAAAATACACAGACAACTGGAGTGACACACAGCTAACGCAATTCCCAACAGTGAAATAAAAGGTCACCTGCATCATCAAAGAGCCCAGAACGACTCATTATAAAGCATGAGAAAAGGTTTCAATAACTGTACAGCCAGATTGGAGAGCTAGTAAAGAACGCAAATAAATGCACATACAAAACACCATTCACCACACTTGCGCACATAAATATATATAATTCAACCAGCATTTCGCTGCATAAATATATAAAAGTTGCGACAAAGCAGTAACTGAAAGACGGAAGGAGCTGCACTACCCATGTTGAAAAAAAAATATCGAAAGTGACATACATGCATATTTAATCTGACAGAAAACGTCTTTCCAGGCTATATATTACAAAAACTGTACAACAACGTTAAGAACAAACGAGATGAGAAGCTATACCATTCTTGCAGAAATGAATAGTGCAAATAACTTCATGTATCTCAATTTTACGGATACTTTGGTAATTTGGTGTGTGTACATACTTTACAAACAGCTCAAACAAAGATGAGAACGGTGAAATAAGGTAGGAACACACAATAATGCTGACTCTACTAGAAGTTTGTTCGTGACAACAAAGATATTAAGCACACTGGCCAACTTGACAAAGAAATAGCCATGCATGCGTGGCAGACAGCCCGGTGCAACAAAAAAAAACGAACGAAAGACGTGTTTTGTAGTATAAATATGCAGGTAAAAAAAACAGTGAAAGATCTCCTATAAGTTATACCACCAAACAAGGAGAGCTCTTTTAAAAATCCCAACTCTTTCCCATTAAGAGCAACAGATAGCTTATGCATTTGTCTTCTTTGCAATCAATAAATAAGGCTTCCATAATTTCTCTTGTGTTCTGGGGTCTTTGTGATGAAACAATTGTTCATTCTACCCCTTACAGCAGAGAACACAATTTTGTTTAAGCACGAAGGCCACGCATACATGGTTTCTTATCTTTGTCAAGTTCCAATGTGTTTACAACCTGTCTTCAAGAATAAACTTCTAGTTGAGTCGGCGCTTGTATATGTTCCTACTTATTTCATTATCCTCGTCTGTGCTGCTGTTTCAAGTACGCATGTACCACTTGGTTAGGCTGATAAACATTCTCACAAGAAAAAGGAACTACCTCCACTCACAAGGTAGCCAATTCTTTACAACTAAAAGGCAGAACACATCGAAAGTAAGCCTTCACAGCGTCCATGAAAGTAAGTATTCACAGCGTCACAGCGTACACCACAGGGCAGAATAAAAAATAGTTAAAAATCCCACTTGACGCAGAGTGGCAACAGAGATGCGAGCTTCCTGGTGAATCAACCGCAGATCAATGGATGTCTCTTGCGAGAAACGACGCCAAGCTGTTCTTGACGAACGACACGTTAGCACCTGGACTTTTGGTGCATGTGTAACCTGTAGAGAAGGGAATGTAGACAGAATTAGATAATGCAAATTAAAAATCTGTCACACAATATACATAACCACGCACTAAATATTAGTACACACTACACTAGCAATTAAAAATTTGCGTCTCTTTCAAGAGGGCCGTCACGAAAATGATGAAATGGATTGTTACAGTAAATGTTACCAAAGATACGCACAGCGATGTTTGTTTCACACCAGTGAAATATATTCCCGGCTCTCTCACAACACGAAAGACCATGCTATAGTACACAGCCGATACCAAGCAGCAGTCCGAATCTTCGGGAGCAGCAGGGCAGACCTAAAAATTCGCCGAGAGCGATGCGCGCGCGAGCGTGCTAGCGAGAACCGGCACCGCTTCTTTGAAGCTTAGTATCCGCTGCTGCGTGGCTAAGAACATTCCGCGCGATTTGTGTGCCACGCGTTGCGTACGCGTCCTACATGTGCGCATTGCACGCTTGCGTCTGTGCAGTGAGCTATCTTCATGAACGTGCCATTCCTCGCCGCGCTAACGGTGCTCGAGTGCGGCGCTTAGCTTGAGCCGCCGATGAGCCGTCTGGCGTTCCTTTCGTTTCTGCAAGCAACGCACATTCGAGTCGGCCCAGCTCAAAGAGGTATCAGAGAACGGCGGCGCGCTTGAGTTATCGCCTATTAAAAGCGTGCAGTACGCCTTAAACGGCAACACGTCACGTTTGATAAATATGCTTACTGCGGTTGGGGTGGCGATGTGTGATAAGGCAAGCCCGTCGGCGGCTTTGCCGACGTCGCCACCACGCCTCTGTTCACTTACGATGTGTATCCGTGTAATCATCGCGCCGATGCAGGACTTATCGGTAGGCTGTTCTCCACATATACCGAAAAGGCGAAATATATTTTGCAGCACACCGCGACATTAGCCACAACGCAAATAGAGGCGCAGTTAACGACTACGCGAGAAAATGTGCACACTAGCCTTAAGGTATACGATGAGCCACTACAGATTAAGAATATTTTTTTAAATATCGCAGTGTCGCTCCAAAGGCGAAGCAGCGATTGCGATAGCAAATTAGTAGATAATATTACGAACATTTCAATCGAAGCAGCGGCGGCAGCAAGCTTTCGCTCCAGGGCATGCGGTTTGCCTGCAGAAAGTGAACGGTGTGCTTAACATCTCACGATCGTCCAAGTGAAGAAATAAACGCGGCTATGTGCTCAAGAAAACGAAATCACTTACCTGTGTGCAGAAGTTAGGCTGCGGCTTTGTTCGCCTTCCTTCCATCATGAATTCTGCCACGCAACTCATCAAAACTGCCAGGCTCGAACATCACCCGAAGACCAGTAGCTGCGTCAGCAAACGTCTTCAACGGATAAACATCCCACTTATCATCATAGAGCAATTTCACTAAAATTTGCGTCATGATGTCCAAAAAAAAAAAGAAAAATGCTTCCAACAAAGCTCGCGCGGGACGAACCACCGCACAAGTTCAAACGAGTGACAGAGTCGAAAACCAGTCGCAGCCTCAGTATCGTATTAAGTTAATAAAATCGTTCCTACTAAAAATAACCACTAAAATCCATAAATAATGATTGATAATTTTTGTTCATAGAAGACATAATAAATTTTGAAGGAAAACTTAATTTGTAGCTAAAAAATAAATAATACGATTAACAAAATTGCGACTACGAAACTAATGGCACACTGAATACCGTTGCAAAAGACTGCTCACAATTAGAGTGTACCAGGCCCCGGAAACTCTCGAGTTCACCAAATGGCCACAGAGGGCGAAAAATCAACCGCGGCGCGTTCCAGCATAAGCGCGCAAGTGGAGCTACTGTAATTTGGTCGAATACTTTAGTTTGTATTTTTTCTGCTAGGGGCGCTCAACACGACTCAATATTTGAGCTATTAATGTACATATAATAACCGACATACACAATTACAGTGTCATTTTTTTACAAAATAAGGAGTCTATTGTATTTATTAGACTTCTGTTATTAAAGTCCGTGCTTCGTTACTTGAATAAAGGTTTTGAGGCCGCACTGACATGTGATTAGCGGCAGCCCACTGGTATCGATTGCAGTCCGTGCCGTTTATCGATTGAAATTGTACGGCGGTTATATTTGCGAACGGGGTGGTCGTTTCCTTTGAGCAGCATCACGCAGGTTCATTTTAATTAGATATCAATAATACCTCAGCCAGTTTATGCGTCCAACATTCGATAGCTGCCACCAAGCGAACGTGTTTAAAGACGGTGAACTTTCTCAGCTGCGGCGTTTCACTGGCGGCTGCATGCACGGCTTCCGCCGTTTGTGATCTGCCGCGTCTGGCCGCGTTGCGTCTGGTTGCTCGAAAAAAAAAAAGTGCTGGCCAGCACGAAAATTCATCGCTGGAACCGAGCACAGTCTGCTTGAAGACTACCCACGAAAGCGGATTAACCTTGCAGCCCCTGGGCTTGTGCGCCGGTGAGTAAAAAAGCAGTGCTTCGCATTTTCAACATTGAATTTCTTTGCATGCGAGGCGGATAAAGCAGATTCCTGTCGTCGTCTCTTAAAAGTAGAAAATAGTAATAATTCTAATGTTATTGCCCTTCCAAAGCAATTCAAACGAGGCTCTTGCTACTTTGCCAAGTTGCTAAAATTGCTAACATGAGTACAGCATAAATAATAAAGTTTGGGCTGTTTCTGCATAAATGATACACCGCGATAAATTCACTGCACATAAGTGACAAGTGTACTTCCGGTGATACAGTTAGATTAACTGCATTTGAGACATAATAAAATGACTGTGTTTATTACTAGTATCTGGCAGACACAATTGTCATCTAATCGAGACTTGACTAAGCACAGCCCACACAAGGACACCACTGAAAGAAATGCACACTCAAAACAGTGTTGTGTGTGTGTGTTTGTGCGTTTTTCTGTCATGAAGCATTTCGTGCACTGTTCTCTGTCATACATGAATCACAAGCTCACCCTCACTTCCACCATAGTAATTGAGGCTCTTTTTTCTTTTGACTTCAGCCTCCAAGACGCTGCTCATATTTGGACTCATCCCTTTGGACTCTATTGTCTCTGGACGTACAAGTCAATCGTGAACGTGTCACCACTGGAAGTAACATCAAGGGCCAGAATCCTCACAGGGTATGTTTCTGAAAACCTCAACTAGAACCGTGATTTGTTCATTTATGGGACTAACTTTTGTTTCACCATTTTCTGCTTGCATGTGTGTCATGGCTTTGTCCTTTTTCTTTTCAGGAAGACGGACAAAAGATAGATTGTTGGTCTGCAAGTTGCCCACGCTAAGCCACAAGAAGCTCAACTGTCACCATAATGACAACAGGTCCTCTTGAACTACGTGCCTCACCATGAAATGTTTGGAAGTTTACCAGATAGAGGGATGTGAGCCCTATTAGGAAAACAGCAGTCTACAGTTCTGTATCGTACCGAGCGAGAATGAGAAATTTTACATATAAGCTTAGTTGCTTTTAAGGGCATTTTATGGCAATCGGAGAAGTAACATGTTGAGTCCCAACTTGTTTCTTTTCCAGTCATTATGGCCATGACGACCAGAACAGAAACAATGCAGCAAGCTCCTACTTGCTAATGCACAAACTCTGTCATCTGCTCTTTGCAAATCAATTTGACGGGCATTAGTACCACGAAGTATCACATGCTCCCTCACAACGATAATTTGTTACATGAAAATGCAAAGAATTTTAAAATGATCAAAAGCGCTTAATGCAATTTTAAGGAAATGACACTTCATGATGAGTGAAACTCATTTTATTTTTTGCTTAAAGTACCCTCAGGGCCACAGGTATTAAAGAGGGGAGTGGTTACAAAGTAGTAGAGTAAAACAAACAAGTGCAGTGAGTTCTTGTAACATAATGATTCTCCTGATTATACAATATTAGCTAATGTTTTGCAAAAAAGTTTGTTATCTGTGATGGCTACGATACCTGGTGGTTCCATTTCTGAGATGTACGGGGCATGAAAGAAAGACTTAGTGTTCCATAAATCAATTCCTACCTTACTGCGATGATCGACGCTGTTTGAAATGCACTGAGGCCGCAGTATGAAGTCGTCATGAAGTGTGGTGTGATAGAAAATTTTATGAAATAGCAAAAGATGGCCGACTTAGCGGCGATTAGCTAGTGGAATGAGTGCTAGGCCAGTTTACATTGAAGTTATACTCGCGGTACGGTTATAATTAGAAATAAAAGTATAGTTATTTTGTACTAGTTCAAGTGAAGTAATAAGATTAACATGACTGGGATCCTATATTGCAGATGCATATTCAAGTTTCCATCGAATTAGTCTTGTAAAGCTGTAGTTCTAAAGTAGACGGTGCTTTGGAAAGGTTGCGCCATAAGTACCCGAGCATGTGATTAGCACTGCTAATGACGTACTCTATATTATTGGTCCAATTTAAGTTATTTATATGACATGACAAAATCTAAGGGAACGTTGGCATGGCAAGTGCTAGGATTAGAATTAGATCTGGAAATGCACATGATTTAACATTTGTTTACTACAAGAGGCTCATATACAGTTTGCATGAAATCAATAACTAGGCTAGTACTGCACCATAAGAGATAGCTAGAAAAGGCAAGCTCACACAACCGGCCAGCCTATTTCACACCTCACAAACTTGAGAAATCACTAAAAGCAAATTTTCTGTCTCTTCAAACAGCAGATGACAAAACCTGCGCAGTGTGCTCCCAAAAATACTTTGAAATGTACTCGCAGAATAAGTTCAGCTTAACATTCAGCTAATAAACAGTGAACGAGCAAGGGAAACCTCAGCGTGGGAACTTGTCTTCGTCTCGGCCCTCACAAATATGTTTGCTTGGTGAAACGTTGGCTTCAAGCTGAGGCTTCCCTTGGTCACCTCTGATACTCAACTGAAGTGTTCATCTCCTTGCAACCTCTTTGCTGTGTTTGAATACCTATACCGAGATTCTTTTTCAACATGAAACCACAAATTCCATTTTCCAACGATCTGTGAGCATTAATTGGGCTTGCTTATATGTTGATTTAGTGTCCTTGTTTATTCACACAATATTTCCAGAAGTCCTTGTAAGCACTGCTGTCTCCATAACGTTCCTTGGTTTCCCTACGAGTACTCCACTTGTGTCAAAGCCTTTGCTGCCGCACCTGAACACTAAATGTGCAGCAGAAAATGTGATGTAAAATTTAGCATAACGCCCCCCTCCTACACTTCGTGCCTCTCGCCAATGTGTTATGAGAGCAATGAGACATTGCAGCTCGAGCTTATTTTGCCGACAGTTCATTTTTGCCGAGTAATTTTTTGTGTTCCTTTCTTTAATCTATCGGAAATCGTCGAACGCAGAGAATATAAAACGTCAAGCAGCACTGTACGCAATACAAGTACGAGGGCAGCTCGGCATAAATATCACTGTCTGAACCTTCGTTCTCCCTGCTTTACGGCACGCCGAACACGATGAGAAAACTTCGCTCGATTTCAGCTTTGGGTCCCAATAAATAGATGGTTATCTGTGTTTCTGTATGTTGTAAACTCAGTGACGGACAACATTAAGTCCACCTGAGCTTACGAAAATTGTGATCATGTACTGCCTCATTCACCATTGACAATAAACAATGTGAGCTTACTTGTTTGAAGTGTTTTATTGCCAGTTGAGGCCTCTCGGTCACCTGGCGACATAATGAAGATATCTGTAGTCATGTTAGAGTACAGTACACACGAATACCTCCCCGAAAGCGGTAACAAAACGCCCCAAACCAGCGAGCGAGCAGCGCGACCAGCCCTACGAACCGCTACCGTAGCGGCCATATTGCTCACAACCTAACGATGATGATATTAGTTTCGATTCTGCCAGCGCCATCTCTCGGTCGCATACTTTAGTTCACAACGCCACCGCTACGCTTATTTTCGTTGCACTGTGGAAGGTACAGTTTCCCTTCTCTAAGTTTGTATGGGTGTTCTGTGAGTGTACTAGAATACACTAACTATACGTGGGACGACAGACGCTCCAATAGCTCGCCGCGCTCCCTGCGCAGGCATGAACGACACGGACACGGCTAAATTTGCAGTCTCCAGGATAGCGCACGGAGACAGCTCACTAGCCAGAGATCATATTCTAGCACCAGCTCGCCGTGACGTCTAGTAGTAGTAGTAGTAGTAGTAGTAGTAGTAGTAGTAGTAGTAGTAGTAGTAGTAAACATTATTTAGAAAAAAAAATTGTGCGATGAACTGGACCCCTCAGTCCAGGCGCCCGCTGGTCGCCTGCACCAATGCAAAGTCAATGTATAGTCAGCCAAGATCGCTTGGTCATCTTGTGTGGTGACTGTAGGGGGTAGTGTGAGAATGGAGCCAATGGGAAGAGTTGGGAATGGAGGCCTGCAGTGCCATAGTATGTGTGGAGTGTTTGGGTGACCGCCACAGACCCCGCACTGTGGCAGAGGCTCTTTTGCTTATCCCCATATAAGGTGTTGTCTAGTTTGCGTATGTAGGATATGTTTCTGCTTGGCGAATTAGTGTGCCCTGCAGTCTGGTGAGATGTGTGCTGAACGTTGGAAATTGTCTTCTGTCTTCTCTGTTTGGTGCTAATGTGAGAATTCCGGGAGCCTTTTGAGAGGATTGACCTGAGCAGGGGCCTGACGGAAGAGGCCCAGCACAGTGCTTCTCGGGCGAGCAGGTTAGCCCCTTCACTGCCCTCCATTCCCACGAGCCCCGGTATCCAGATCACTCCAGTGGGCAGGTGCAGGTGTTTGTGGATTGCCTCACAGTAATCTTTGGGAAGTTGTCCGCTCTGAAGTATCTGGCAGGCTTTCGTCGAATCTGTAAATATGATACATTTCCTCGCGGTGATTGGTGGGACTTCAATCGCCTTAATGATGGCGGCAAGCTCAGTTCACTGTGGCTCCGTCTTGATGGTTTGCATGCGAGTGATCATAAGGCAGTGATCGGTAGCGGCTATGGCTGCTGCGCTGCTTTTGATGGCAGCATCGGTGTACAGGCATGTGTCGGTGTTGGCTCGTTGAATGTACTCGCTGTAGTATGTGATGCGCTGTTCTCTGCATTCTTTGTTTCATTGGGGGGTCCACGTGCATTTGTATGGGGGCTATTCTGAGCAGTGCTGGGGAATTTTTGCCGAGCATGCTTGTAGCGGGCAGTGGGGTGTCATTGGGTTCGAAACCCAGCATCTGCATGATTCTTCTGGCCGATGTGGTACTACTGAGTCTAATTTCCTGCCTGCATTTAACTGATAAGCTCTTCTAGGTGTTATGGTTACCTGCCTTCTCTATGATCTACGTACTTATGTTTGTCAGCACCCCTATTGCAAGTTTTGTGGCTTTGCTAATGAGAGTGTCAAGCTTGCTGTGCTGTGCCTTTATGAGATTAATGTATGGTGCGTGATAGCAGAGGCGAGACATGAGTAAGGCGTCACGCAGCCACAGCATGTCTGTCTCATGAAGCCCTCGATGGCGACTGCAAATGCTGTTCAAGACCTGCTCAATCTGCTTTAGCAAGTGCTGCAGTCACTGCACCCCCTCCACCTCGCCGCATGTACAGGCCTAATAGTAGTTGTATGTCTTTGTGGAATGTATTGTGCTTTGTTGTATAGGGTGATGGGTGGGGGTTCCCATTGTGTGGTGTGCACAAGCAGCAGCTCCGACTTCTCCAGGACGCACTCCAAGCCAATGCTCGCAGCTGCCGCTTGAGCTGCACCAAGTGCATGTGGCAAGGTGTCCTGTATTTGCACTGGAGAGCCTTTGTTGATCATATGGTGATGTTGTCAGCGTAGTGTGTAATATATGAGTAGTAGAGCTCTGTGTATGCGACACGTTGCTAAGTTGAACAGTGTTGAGGAGAGCACTGCTCTTTGCAGGATGCCCCTTTGCAAATGTGCGTAGGGGTTAGATGTCATATTGTCAATCTTGAGGGTGTATGTATGATGCCTCAAATAGTTCCGCAGGTAGTTGTACATCTTGGCACCATGATTCGCAATGTGTACTAAACACCCCCAATTCACCAACCATACACAGCAACTCGGTTGAGAGAGACACCACAACCGACCTCACCCTGAGCAAAGGGCCATTGTCAGCTTCATGGTACAATGCGCATGACATGCTTATGAGCGACCATACTCTCTTGTGCATCACGGTCGACACGATCTTGTTTGCCAAGATGGTTAGAAAGCAGCGGGTCGTGGAATGGGATAAGGTGAGGCACGAGAGGTTGGCGGTCGGGGAGCACAGTTCTCTACAGGAGTGGACCAAGCTTCGAAGAACAATTTTACAATTACTTCAATTTCTGCTTGCCTTTTCATTTCGCACTTCCACTTCTGATCTGCTTTGAGCTCTTTGCAAAGATTTTGCATTGATTCTGCAAACAAGGTGGTGGGCTCATTAAATGGAGCATCCCACTTGAGCTTTTTCAGAAGGGCCTGCGTCGATACCGATGGCATGTGGTCGGGAGGGAACGTGTCAATTTGTTTACTCTGTGTCGTTAGTCGGAGGGGTGTCACGCGTGCGTGGACGATGTCCTCTTCTGTCAGTGTTGAGTGCGGTTGATTTTGACAAGCTTAAGAAATCCCACGCATGGATTTCATTAATGTGGCCCTTAACATTTTAGCTATCTGTAGTTGACTCACCTTCTGTTGATTCTCTTTAGATTGAGAGCGTGATCTGCGGTTAGCTGACGTGCTGTATTTTCATTCGGGGCTCAATTTGGGACTTGCTCCGCCTCTTGCTTCTGCTCTGGCTGGTGGAAGGGTTCTCGATGGTGACCTTCTTGGGTTTATCCTGGGCAGCGCTCCGCTCCTCCTCCCCGAGCTGCAGTTCCTTCAGGTACACGGCCTGCCACACTGCCTTGTCCGTGGTACGACGAACTTTGCAATCCGGGTCATCAGCTGGATGGTCCCTATTGCAATTAGGACAGCATGACATGCACTCATGTTCTTGCGCCAGATGGGTGATCTGTGCGCAGTTTCTGCAGTGGGGCCTGTTGGAGTCTGGGCAGACATTGGCGTAATGGCCTGTGCCGAAGCATGTAGTGCAGAACTGCTCGCGAGGGTGGTGCGCGTAGCAGCGGTATATTCCACTGCCAAAGATGATCCTCCGAAGGTGAGGATTGCGACTGCTGTTCGGCCCATTATACGGGCAATGAGGATTTTGAACTTAGGCACCTCGAGCTTTCGCATGAGTTCTTCTGTCTTGGTGCCAGGTTCTATGTTATGAACAACCCCGTAACATGCATTGTGCGTCGAGGCTTCATAAATTTGCACGGTACTGTGGTTGTCGTTAAGGTGAATACTTGCTGTGGGGCTAAATTTTTGGGATACTTTGAACGTTATGCAAGTTAGGAATGCCAGGTTCTTCAGGTTGTCAATCTCCCCGGGAAGTGCCTTTGCTTCAGTAATGGTGAGTCAGGCCACATTGCTTAGCGCTCAATGAAGTGTGTGCAGGGTGATATTGAATAGAATCAGGCCAATAAGGTCGGAGGATTAATTGTACTGCTTGGGGCAGACTCACAGACTTTCAAGGCACCCGGGAGGTCCATCCATCAATGTAAGTTTGGTATCGGGGTGCCATCTCGGTGGTGACAAAGGTGTCGATCGGCCGTGCTAGAACTACACCTTGCGCCAGCGTAAGCCCTATTTGAGCTTTTTATTGTCCGTTCTTCAAGCTGTTGTGCCGACCCAGTGACCACTGTCAACCCCAATCACAGCACAGGTAGCCAATGCATGCACCTGCACAATTGAAGATGACTGGTTGGGGTTGTGGGAGTCTGTACATTTCACAGCGATGAGGCGTGGCGGTTCAGAGGTGCCGCGAGTTGCTCTCAAAAGTTGAATCGTGGCTGCTGGTCTTCCAAGCGCGCTGCAATTTGGGAGGGTTGGGCAGAGGGTGATGGGTGCACTTTACTGTGTCAATTCGGTATGTGCTTCAGAGCATGCCGACGGCACATCTGTTCACTTCGGGTGGCTGTGGTGTCAGCACTCATTTTTTTATCGGTGAGGATTGACTGCATTGTAATAAAAGAGAGCCTAAGGATGAACTTAGCAAGTTTTAAAATATTTTCCTGAGCCAGAAAGGCTCAAATACGACAAGGTACCCGTGATGTAGTGGCGGTGAAGTTCAGGCGCGAAATTCGAAAATTCGAACTCTGACCTGTATTTTCTCTTCTGAAAATAGAAGCTTTGATAGACTACTTTTATCAGTATAAACTGACCAAGTTGCGAATGTGATTCTATGGCTAACCCACTAGCATTGCACCCCCCATTAGCTTGCTGTGATCAGGCTATGGATATCAGCTCCTACCAGAAGCTGCGCAAATGGAAATTGATAGTGCAGATTTAGATCACAACTACAGCTCGAAATTCCACAGCATTGACTTCAGTAGGTAGATTTTTTTTCCACCATAGGAAGCGAGCGCTGAAGCCATAGAATATGCTATGAATAGTGGAGAGCTTCACTTCGCTTCATCATTTGAGAGACTGCATTATGCCACGATGGAGAGTGCCGAAGCATGCTTTTCATCAACCGACATAGCTACCATTCCTGCTCACTACGAATGCATGGAAGACGTTGGATTGTCAACATCTGCAGTCAAGGTACTCCTCTGCAACATATGCGACACTACAGCAGCAGAGCAGCGGATGCAAAAATATAGTGCCCAGACCAACACGTCTTCGATAGTGAAAAATGCAAGCAAAAAAATGCACAACGTAAACATTATTTCAGTGCTCTGGCGAATGCAGATGCCTGTTGTCACCTAATATCAATGTATTTGCCACATCTGCTCTCCTTGCCCTAGCAACAATAAAGCGCTAAGCTTAATAGAAGGCAATACCTGAGTATTCTATATTCAATTCGACATTCAAAGCTAGTTTTTTTTTTCAGAATATTCGTATTCAATTTGAAAATTTCATTATTCGCACAATTCCAAAAGAAAAGTCTTTGATGTGCTGCCAAAAAGTGCAGTGAGAATCACCCCCCCCCCCCCCCATCTTTTGTAACTCAAATGCACAAAAGAGGATTAAGTGTGGCTTTCCTGCAATAGAGGTTGCACTGCCATGAAGCCACACCCGAAAGGAAGAGTCGCATTCCAGATGAAGCCGCACTGCAACAGAAAGCATAAAAAGTGTAGGCAATACGACGTGCAAACCAATATTTCTTCACGAGATTTGAATTGCATGAAAATTTTTCTTGGGCCGCTTTCATAAACACATGAAAGCTGCTCAAGGTGATTACGATCATTTTATGTAGAAATAAACTGTTCATTCAGGAATGGTTTTGGTATACATATAGTATAACAAAACTTTCACCCAGAGCAAAGTAATAGACAGTTACAGTCAATTTTGTTATGCTCTGTATGACGGCAAACCAATGTTATACAGTAAGTTTAACTTATTTCACTCACTAAAAGAAAGCAGAGAGTTATGAATCTCTGTTCTCTTTAGCAATCAAATAGTAAATAGCGACTTTTGCACTGGAAATAAGGTATTTTTGCTTGAATATATAATGTATACTGGCATCTTGTCACACAATGTGCAAGAAGTTTGTAAATACACAGGTTATTTGCACGATCTGTACACTTTAAATCGACACACAAAATATATAAACATATTTAGTAACTCTTTATTAGCCTACTGTGATGTTTCAATCGAGAAATACATTTGGCTGGTTCTTTCAGGCAAGCATTAATTGCTGTATCATATATGATACAGCATGCAGTTACGGAAAATTGGGCGAATTGGTGTTGATTCATGGCAGTGGGCAGCACGAACACATGGAAAAGTGCCCTTTGTACTAGAAATGAATTAGAAAGAATGGAAAACTGGGAGAGTTGTGTTGATTCATGGTAACGGGCAGCGGCAATGAGTAACATCGATTGGAGAATGTTTCCAGCAATTATAACATGAAAGCAGTGTTTTTGTCAATCTGCAAACTTGGAACAACTTGCTCAGCAGTAAGAGCACGTGCCCGCACCAGTGCTACCGAACAAGGCACTTGCAAAGTCAAGCACCACATGCATATTGTGCCTTGTAAAAGTGGGGTGGTATACTGTCTACCAATTTCCCGCGGTCCAATATACATAGGCCGAACTGGGAGATGTACAGATGTAGTGCATTCCCATTTAGGCCTTGCACTGCAAAAGTTCAGATTGTGCACCGACACTTAGTGAGGCTGAAGTGCTTCTCCAACACAAAAATCGGAGGGCGCGTCAGCTGCTTGAAGCATACCACACAAAGAAAAGAAGTGCGTGCATCACCCAGGCGTCGGTATCACTTTTACAAAGTGAAGTAGCCGTGTTAGAAAAGAGCTAGGCACATGTGCAAGATTTTACAAGTGATTCCGAACTAGTGTGTCACTATTTATACCTGGTATCAACATATGCTTTTAAGTCTTTGATATCTTTGCCGTTCGTATTGTTCTTCCTTTTTCTGTTGTCATGTCGTATGATAACTTGGCTTACACAATATTGTTTGTATTTAAAAAAAGTTTTCTGTGGACAAAATTTAGTTGAACTTCAGCACTCGTCCTGTGTGGTTCTTTTTAGTACTCGTTGTTTGTGCTGCTCGTTACCATGCAGTTACAGGTTGTTTTGTGGAGGACAAAAAGATGTTTTCTCATGAAAGAACAAGCTTCGTGGCAAAATTTATTTGTTTGCATCAACTATACTTTTTATTGGAACCATTATTGGTGCAGCATAGGTAAGAAAATGAAAATGCCAGCAGTGTTAAGAATGAAAATAGCTTGGGGCCTGCCATGTTCGAGAAGCTAATAACAGAAGCAACAAATAAAAAACGTGTTTTTTGGGCGTGCACCAAACTTAGACTGCAAAGCAAAAGTAAACATAAAACCCAGGTCTATAAATTGTCTGTAAAAAACAATAATTGAATAAAAGACATTGAAGACATGAATCAGCCACTCAAGGATGACATAAAATTTTAGTGAAACTTGCATACTGACTGGAGCTGTGAGAAATGCACTCAATTGCTTAAAGCAATGTCGAGTCATTTCAATGGTTCTGATATTTTTTTTTTTCAATTTTTCAGCAATTTTCTACTAAGCGTGCTGCTCGGCTATCAATGATTAACGTGGTCTAAAAAGGAAACTTCTTTTTCTTGGAGGGCTACTGAAGGCTGACTAACTTATTGTGTTAGCAAGATTGTGCAGCACCAGAACACCGATCGTTGATAGCCGAGGTGGGCGCTGCTTTAGATTGTTGTTAATTTATAATTCTTTAGTATCACTTGATCTAACCACGAATACTTGTCATAATTGTTCACTGCCTTGCAGGCGCATGAGCAGTTTAAGTCTATATTACCTCGTTCATTCAATAAATTTTCCAGTTGAAACTCAGCACTTGTGTTGTGTCCACATCTTCCTTCAGCTTCGCTTTCAGTGCGCAGTTGCTTATTTGCCATGAATCAAATGTATTTTTGTATGGTCAAAAATATACCCGTAACTGCATGGTGTATATCATATGTCACAAATTTGTAACTAGTCATTTCTTTAGAAAAGCGAGGTTGCTTTAGGCATATCTAGCCTAAACAAAGGTGCGTAATCAAATGCGACAGCTTATTATGTACAAGCGCTTCGTCACTTCGACAGCTCAGTTGCTTCACTGAGCGTGTGTTTATCCTATTCTGCGTGTCACGCAGAAATGCTATAGCTACTGCCAGGTTACTTCGTAAACGCAAAATCTCGAAATGCATTTATACGCGAAATTCCCAGTGGTAGATTCACAATATACTTTCACAGCGTGCAAATTTCCCGCGAGACAAGCGATGCTTCGGCACCAAAGTGAACCAGAAATACTGATACCGCGTCGTTAATTTGAAACGTTTTACTCACCACTTTGCGATTATAGAGTTTTCATATGCCCCCATCGCGACAGAGAAAACACGTTTCACGACTGTAGAACACGGCAGCGCAACAAATGCAGCAGGCGCGTCTACATCGCGGCTGTGTTTCAAGTTGTGCAGCCGTGCAGCCAGCGTAGCTAGGGCGAATGGACCTAGTGGCGTATCCGGCGTGGTACCTAGGCAAAGGCGATCCTTAGGGAGCAAAAGTGCCCAGATCCGAGGCGTCGCCGTGTTTCAAGTTCTCCCGAGCAGCGGCGCCACAGTCGAGGGCCCAGCTGCCCTGGAAAATGAATTACGCCCGCGCTACGCGGAGCGCCTGCCAGCCATCCACCCAGGGGAGGGGAGGAGGATGAAAACACTGTGGAGGATGGTAGACAAAAGGCAAATGATTGACCAGCTAATTCAGGATCTAGGCCCGGTCACGGAGGCTTCTTGCCACTGTTCTGCACAGCTCCCTAGATGACGCACGGTCCGAAGGGAGGGTGTTCGCACATGTCGTGGGGCAAAAAAAGAAAGTCCCGCACTGCAGCCGGAATGAGTGAATTCTGGTGGCGGACTGTTCTCGCATACATTGGTTCGGGCTGACCCGTTCGCTTGCTGTAGCGGACGACTGAGCTGATGTAGGAGTCGTCAAGGGATCCATCGAGGCAGCGGCAGAGAAAGCCTATCCGGGCGACAGTGCGCCGCTGCTGGAGCGTCTGCCATCCAAGGCGTTGCAGTCGTGCCTCATACCGTGGAAGTGCTTCGCGGCTGCAGCCGAGGCGGGTGAACAATGTCCGGGTGGCACGGTGCTGGACGCTCTCCAGCATATTGGTTAGGTGAACCTGAAAGGGGTTCCACACAGAAGAGCAGTACTCCAATCGTGGCAGCACAAGGGCAGTATAAAGTGCACGGAAAGCATCCGGGCCGCACGGTTTCGACGTGCGTACCACGAAACCGAGTGTGCGACGCGCTTTGGCCACTGCGTTGAAGACGTGCAGTGAGAAATCAAGAGTTGGGGTGAACGTGACTCCTAGAATTGCTGCTGAGGAAACATTACGCAGGACATAGCCCTCAAGCGTGTAAACAGGCGAGGTAGCTCCTTCTCCTTTTGCCTCCTCCTGTACGAAATTCTGCAAAGCTGCTACTCCGTGAAGATTTCTTATGTGCTTTTGAAATTACTACGATTAGAAAAAGTCTTGTCGCAAAATTTGCAAGAATGCATCACGACGCGCGAAGTAGACAAAGCGGTCCCAGGCGTAGCGTTTCCACAGCTGTTCATCTCAGTGCGCAAGGCAAGAGTGATGATAAGTGGTTCTTGAGGAAAGGGAAAGGTTGACGCTATCTTCTGCAGCCCTTGAGGGAGCACGGCTCAGCGCCAACGGGGAGGGGTAAGTGGGAGCGAAAGAAGGGATAGAGTGGAGTCACCATGGCCACGCGTAGCAAACCGGCAGGCATTGGCGGCACGTATCGGCCGAGGTGGTGGGCCGTAAAGTGCTGCGGAGTCTGCGGGGGTGTGGTTCCGGACCGGTCAGGCCCGGGGGGGATGGGAGGCCGTGAGGCCTTCCCGCTTGTAGAAATGACCTTAGAGGCGTGCGGAGAGCCCTGACGAGTCAAGGAACTCCACGACGCCTCTAAGTGCAGAAAGGTGGTGTCGGCCGGGGAAGAGGAGATCTTCCTCCTTGCCAGAGGGGAGGCCCAGGCGGCGGAACTCCTGCAGGAGTAGGCCCCGCTGCTGGAGGTACGCCGGGCAGGCCAGCAGGAGGTGTTCCATGGTCTCCGGCTCCCCGCAGGAACTGCAGGCCGGGGACGACGCTCGTCCCAGTCGGTAGCTGCGTGCTGCCGTCCAGCTGCAGCCGATGCGGAGCCGGAGCAGGAGCGAGGTCTCCCTGCGAGCCAGGCCTCGCTGTGGGAGTGGTCGTGGAGGGCGTCCCAGTGCCACCCGTTTGTCTGGGTGGTGGGTCGCCAAGTGTCGCCGCAGCCGCAGCCCTGTGAAGTCGCCCTCCGTCACGGCCCGGCTGAGGGGCACAGTGGTGTGGTGGGCGTCCTTCGCCAGGGTGTCGGCGGCCTCGTTGCCCGGGATCCCTACGTGGGCAGGGATCCAGTGCAGGGACACCGGGTGGCCTGCGTCCTGCAGCGCTGTCAGCCGGGTAGACAGCAGTGCGACTCCAAGGCTGGCGCTTTCTGGCCTCTGCAGGCCGAGGAGGGCTGCCTTGGAGTCGCAGAGGATGGCCGCCGGTACCCCAGGGAGCTCCTCGGCGAGTAGGTCGACGGCCAGGTGGAGGCCTGCCACCTCCGCTGCAGTTGAGCTGGCGTGTCTTGGCAGTCGACACTGCCTGCTCTTCTGCAGGGCTGGTGCCGTGCAGGCCGCCGTGGCAGAGCTGGTGTCCGGTACCACCGAGCCGTCGACGTACACCAGGAGGTGGTCTCCGAGGGTCTCGTCCAGGAGGCAGGCGGCCGTCTGCTGCAGGGCGCAGGCGGGCGAGCGCCTCTTCGAAGTCCCGGGCAGCTCCGTGGCGATGGGAACAGGAGGCATGACAGCGGCGCACATGGGTACGGTGGCTAGATGGGTAGGTGTGCCGACCGAGCGTAGTTCACCACTTCTCCGCATCATGACGCAAAATTGGCGCTGCGGACAGTAGAACGGTTCAGCGGCGCGCAACGGCGGCTGCGCTGTGTAGACGAGCTGCGTGTCTGATAGTATCGCTTGCCTCTGATTGTATCTTTGAAGTGCGCGTTATAATACCGTTCTGAGCAGTGTAGGCCAAGCCAGAATGAGGAACTTGTTGTCGTCTAGTCAGAAAAAAACGAAATGCTGAAGTAAATTTTCTAGCTTGGCAATCGGTCACATTTATTGATATAAACGCGGCGCTCCAGCCCATTGTATTAAAGACGTAAATGCATTTTTTTTCCATGCATAAAACAATACTGCAATGGTTTTATACGGTATGTGGAACCATGTTTACATGATATTTAGCGAGTTCTAATGTTTCAATTTCGAGAAATCCAGCTATTGGTTTTATTGCTGCGTCAGTACGTTACGGTATCTAAATTGGTGCGAGAAGAATTGTGTTGGTAAGTGCATATGGTTCACTGTTTCATTGTAATAAAATAGAGTAATACGTCTTGGGCTAAATTCGTGAATATATTTAAAATACAAGAAACGCTCTCGTAACTTGAGTCAGCAAACGCACCAACATAAATAGCCTAGCGCCAGCAAGGCCGCAACGTTGGTCCACCACATCATAACATTATTCACAGCACACGCCTCCACTTCAGGTGATTCTTCTTCTCCCTGTTGCTTTCGCGCGCCATGTTATTGCCCTTGACAAGAAAGTAAAGCTAGGCGTATAATTGAATATATATAGAACTTCACAACATCGTTTGTGAGCTCTTTCTTGAGCCGCTTACAGCCGATCAAATTCGGGGGATTCAGCTGCAGAAAGGATGCAAAGTCGGCGATACACTGTTCCTTCGTAACTCATTTAAACTGAAGCACAGCTTGAAGGCGTCTTCGAGTGATGCTACCAGTTTTTTTAGTGCTTCAGAAGGGAGCAACAGCCCTGACCTACTCATTCTGTTGAATTTAGTAATGTCCCTGAGCAATCGGAGCACTTGGTTCTTTGCAGGAACTTCCTTGCTACATAGCCTGCTATATAGAATATCAGCCTAGAATCACTTTTCTTTTCCCTGTAGCAGCGCAGCGGTGCTCGATGTCGCAGGCGCTGAGCACCTCATGTGCGGCTTGAAAATGTCCAACGTCGAGGAGCTCATGGACGTACGCTTTTCGGTGTACCGCTTGCTCATTAACGTCGCCGATACAATCTACCCAGTGAACCAAAAATATCCATTGGATGTACCAAAAGACCAAATATCCAAGACATCCAGTTTACATCTATAGTATGTTCGACTAGTACCTGGCAGTCAAGGGTCATCCAGAGGACGTCGAATGTCCTTATGATTTGGACATCTCTTGCACATTCAAGCTCTCGTGCATTGATCGTACATTGTGCGTTATGAGTCGATGCATGCACTATGCCGCAGAAATACAAGCAAATTGTCTCTAATGCCTAACAATGGGAAGCTAGGAGAGCCAAAGCATTAAATTATTTATTTTGCAATTTAGCACGACCTTTGCACGCACTGCTGGAGGTCTAGTAACGTTGCTGCCGGACACCGCGCGCGAAAGCCCAATACTTTCGTCATTTTTTTTTTTTTTGCTATGCTTTCGGTCTCGGTTACGTCATTTTCTTTCTCCATACAAAGATACTTTATTTTTCAGTTATATCTATTAGTACATTGTTGAAAATACGTAACCTTTAACTTGCTGATGTATTACGACAGTTTATAAAGAAAAAAGAAGCTTGAACTCGCAATAGCTTTTACTTCGCATCGCCACTGATATCAATTCAGCAACACGCGCCTCGATGCAAGTGCGCAGCAATGTTCGGGCGCGTATTTCTATTTGCGCCCCCGTACAGCACTCGACCGCTGGCGCCGCGCTGCGCCGCTCGCGCGTACCACGTTGACGGAGAACACGCTGGGTTGGGGGTGACTAGCCTGCTGTTAGGGGGATCGGTGGTATTCCTAAATAAACGCATCACTGTTTTGATGATCCAAATATAATCTCACTATCAGGGATCACTATAGCAGTCTACCTGACTGGAGCAGTATTTTTTTTTGGGGTGTTGCTACGTCGCCACGTTGGCAAACGAGAGGAAAACAAAAGGAAAGCGTGATATTAAGATTTAAAGAAAAAGAAAAAAAAAACAAGCCAACGCCTCCTAGGATTCGAACACGCGCAACACCCCAACGACCGCCGCTTCGCGTCGGCGCCCGGCACCACGGCTTCCGCCGTGGCGCCGGGGTTCAAACGACCGCGTTGGCAAACAGAGAGGAAAACAAATAGAAAAGCGTGATATTAAGATTTAAAAAAAGAAAAGCCAACGCCTCCCAGGATTCGAACCCGCGTACACATAATCCGGAAGCGAGCGCCGTAACCACTCGACCATACAGCCACACTTGTGAAGTCGGCAAGCATGCGAACCATATGATTGCATTCGAGCGCTCTCGGCTTAAGCAACCACCTAAAAACGCGGTACGCGCGAGCGGCGCAGCGTGGCGCCAGCGGTCGAGCGCTGTACGGGGGCGCAAATAGTAATACGCGGCCGGGCGCGCGCCGCCGCAGCCGCCGGGCGACTGCGCAGAGGACTTTCAACATGGCTCTGAGGCGGAAAAAAAGAAAATATAAAGAAGTGAGAAGCGCGCGCTGTCATCGTCCAATAAGAGATACAGGATAACACAGGAGAGAGCGAAGCGGCATTTGTCAAAGGATGGCGGTACTTTTCTTATATGGGGACTTTAGACTAAACTAAAGCGACTAAACTTAAAGCCCCTATATTTATAAAAGTAGCGCCATCCACTTCCCTCCTCCTCCGTTCCACTATCGCGCTCGGCGCGACCAGCGCGATCGAGGCGCGATATCGACAGTGGCGCCGCCTGCGTCGGGCCTGCCGTGGCAGACGACAGCTAACGCGCTACCAGAGGAAATCCGAGGAAAACTTCGATCGCGCCCTGCGGAGACGTTTTTGAGGCGCAATTTCGCTTCGTTAGTCAGTAACTGGTCTTAATAATGCCGTTTTGGAAGTAGCAACGCGACGATGCGAGACGGCGCAAATATCAAGTGTGCAACAAGCGTTTGCGCACGCCGGATGGTAGAGAGAGAGAGAGAGAGAAACATTTATTAGCCCCGAAGGAACTAAAGCCCAAGTCCGGGCCTCCTGGTAGGCTCATGCCTCCTGGTCCAGCACGTTCTTTACGTGCTGCACCAAAAGCGGCCACTATAGTTTTTCAAACCTTCGTGGGGGAGTGGTCCACTCCTCCCAGCTGCCAGGACGCTGGTTGTGTGGTAATTTGGAAAGTATTGTCTTTTTCAAGATGGCGTTTTCAGGGCACTCCCACAAGATGTTTTATTTGATGGATAGGCCCCGCACTGTTTACAAGTGGGGGAGTCTGGGTCCCTGTTATGGTAACAAAAAAAGCTTTTGCCCTCGCCTTGTCGGTTGCGGCAACTTAAGGCGCAGCAGCATGCCATCACAACGAAGTTCTTGTCCCTAACACGTTTGATCCGTTTGTGCGTACAGCACTTTCGTCGCACAGGCCCGAGAATGGCAGTCGGAGCGCGCTGGAAAGAAAAAAATATAGACGATTTGCAGCAGCCGGTTTGTGCAACTGAAATCAGATGGCGCCACCGGAGCGCCACGCGGATTGGACATCTCTGGCCTTGGGCGCGCAAACGAAACTACCATTGCTCAGTCGCGAAAGCGTAGCCAGCGGCGTTTAACAAGCGCGGTTAGTAAAACGTCAAACAATATTCTGCTCCATGTGGAGATTAAAGGGACAACGTGTGCTGTGGTCGGATGCAAAAACTGTGATGGCGACATTAAGCTGTGGAACACGTCGGTGTGTGAAATACACGCGCCACAGCTGCATCAAGACTGCCCGTGCCCGAGGCCGTTTTCCATGCGCGGATTTCCTCAAGGAGAGAAAAACAAGCTCACCCGACAATGCTGGATAGCGAACCTACAGAGAAAGAACTTCAATCCAGGCACATCGGCAAGAGTTAGTGGCAGATCATAGTCTCGAATAAGCGAACGCGCTCGGCTTGCGGAATATTTTTATTTATATTTATTTATACAAATACCCCTAAAGGCCCTCGCAACCGAGGTATTACATAGGGGGGGGGGGGGGGGGCACAAGTACAACAACAAGAGAACACATGTGAAACTATACTAACAAGTTAGAATTTCGTTATACAGTCATAACACTATGCAACACTATACAGATTGATAACAGCTATACAACCTGCAAACAAATTTATTTAAAAACAAAAACAAACGAGAATCATCATAGAAGTAAAAAAAAAAAAAAAAAAAAAAACCGATGCACGTCCAGATAACAACATACACAATGATTACGCTGTAGCACTGGCAGACAGTAGCTTTAAAAATTTATCGTGATCTGTGGTGGTAGCAACACGTGGAGGCAAAGCGTTCCAGTCAGTTATAGTGCGTGGAATGAATGAATGTGCATAGTTAAATGAACGACATGACACGCGCTTGACTTTGAAAGGATGGTCGCGTCTATCAAAAAGCAGATGGCAAACAAAAAAGTCGTTATGAAGAGTTGAGTGATGATACAATTTATGAAAAAGTGATAAACGTGCAATTTTACGGCGGAGGGATAGTTCTTGAATAGTGGAAAAACTTTTCCCATCATGCGCTTGCTGTACATTATGGTCACCGTGCGTTGTTTCCGTGGCAGAACACAAGCATTAGCGATGTCGTATTGGAACAGTCACCTGCTATCAGTGATGTTTATCGTTAAGCGAAATTACACGCCACGTGCGTGATATATATGCGCCGGGATCGGTGCCAATTAAGGCGTACTAGTTGTCGCGATGAGAACTCCTGCAGATAAGATTGGAAAAGTGCTATCTGAATCGCATTTTTAAATCGTTTAGCTTTACGAATTCCTGCCTGCGCGTCTGATTTTACATATGTTGGTTTCGCTGCTGTATCGGAGGCACGGTGTGATCAGAACGTAGACCTGGCGTTGTTTGTGGCCAGCAACAGGTGCGCGAAAGCTCGCTGTGTTGACGCTGTAGGACAAAATTATTGTTTCAAACAAGGCTAGAAGCGTTGGTTGCGTGTTTATCGTTAAGTGATACAATAATGTCACAATTTCGTGATGTCAAGAGAAAGCATGAAAATAAAAGTAAATAATTTCAAACTCACCAGTTTGACATTATTTGATTAGCGGCGTTTTAAAGTAGTGGTAACTACAAATCAGCTGTTTCCTTCTGCCTTGTGTCTTTTTTTATTTATTTATTTATATACAATACCTACAGCGCCCTCTAGGGCATTATTGTAGGGGGAACATCAGAAATAAATCACAAGACATATACTATAAGTTAGGCAAATGATGCAGCATATAAAGCATCTAAATACCTATGCACTATTTCAATAAAAAGCAAAAACAAAAACTAATATACAGTAAATATTACTATAGGCTCCCTTCAATGGTCAGGCGGCGCAGCGATCGACTCAACCGTCAGCGCCGCCGTGTCAGTTCCGCGAAACACCGAGGCGGCCACTTCTACGAAGGCATGCTTCTGCGGCGCTCATTTGAAACAAGTCGGACGTTCTAAACTGTGGTTTTTAAGGCAATTGAAAACATTGAGGCCCATTTTCGACCACCGACACTCGAGAAAGGACGTGAACTTTACGAGAGCAACCATGTATTTCGTGTCAAAAGAGTAAACAGGACGGACATCGCAGCAAAGTTCTGGTCACGACAAATAAAGCACGTTTACGATGTCGAACTCAAAGTAAGTGAACAAATAAATATTTATTCCGCTTAAGAGGGCAAATACGGCCGTAGACGTTTTTCAACTTTCATTTGTATCTTCAGTATACTTCGAGCGTGCCTTGCTTATCACATTTGTCGAGGTTTTGGTGAGTTGGAAGGTAACTTGAATGATTCTTTATGGCGCTTTTTGCTCCATTGACAAAGTGCCTCGAGCATATTCTGGTGTTGTAATTCGGGGTGGCTTCTCCAGTGTGAGAGGTCATCATCGCCGAAACATAACAGAGCAATCAGCTGACACTAAGCACATCTGAACAAATGTGCTAGCGTTTGCGAGAGAAGTGCTATTTTGCGAATACTCGATGTGTGCTGCGGTGCACTCCAGCCTTAGTTCTATTGTTCTAAACGCAAGAAAACATCGACATGAATGAGCCCGGTTTCAGCAGTCGCGTCTTGATCCAGGCGCAGAAAGGAGCTGCACGTTGGCTTATTAATGCACAACAAGAACTACAGTGCGTACAAAGGTCCAACGCGGAGCGCTTACGAAGCTAGCTTTGACACATAACAACCACTGCGCATTTGTTTTGGAGCGAGAATAGCTCAACAATTATCCAAACCAATTTACAACAGCGGGAATCAGATCACGCGTGTTTATGCAGTTGTCGCTTTATTGTGCGTTTTCATGGATGCTGCCTTGTGTTTTTTTTTTATTTTTTTTTTTTTTGCGTTTGCGTCATAGTTCAACAGAAATTCGCAAGAGCGACTCTTACTTGACGGCCCGAACCACGACGATCCACCTTCAGCCACCGGGTTCTCCCCACAGCCTTGAAGGGAAGCGGCACAATTTGATGCCGACATCCCCTTCGCGGTTGTGAAAATACCCAAAGCAGCAGCATATGCGCATGTTATTTTGTTCACACTTCTCACGGAGGAGCTGCCGAGTGGTCGCGGTGAATTCATTGAAAAATCTGAAAAGGAAGCTTTCAGGCGTGCCTGAGCGCAGTACGGCCAAAGGTGAAACGGCGGTGAGGGCCTACTCGCGGGTGCTCACCGCCGCTGCTAGGTGGCGCGACATGTACAGCCAAACTGCATTGAAGGGTGCCTATACATGCAGTACTAATACTCAGTAAAAAGCAAGAACAAAACTAATATACAAAGATGAACAAGCATGTCACGCACAGACAAAAGAAGCACATCTAAATATAGCGATCTCGGCTAACATCGTTGGGAATAATCAACAAAAGGGATAAACATGCAAGAACAAGCAATATTGCACTCATATTAACACGTGGTTCTGTAAAGCCGTTAGAAAGTATGTGGGAGGGGCAGTAGCAATTTGCGCAGGTAGACCGTTCCAGTCGTGCACGGTTCGTGGAAAAAAGCTGTATTTGAATGCGTTTATTCGGCAACTGTATTCGCGTGCCTTTAGTGGGTGGTCAGTGCGGGCGGAAATGTAGCTGGGCTCCTTTATGTATTTCTCTTTTTGGATGCCAGTGTTATTGTTTAGAACATTATAAAAGAAAGAGAGTCTGAGGTATTTTCGCCGGTTTTCAAGTAACGGCCATCCCAACTTGTCGCGCAAACCAGAAGACCTCTTTTGAAAATTATAGTCGCCAGATACGAATCTGGCAGCCCGTTTTTGGACGCGCTCAAGTTCTTCAACGTTGAGCTTTGTATGCGGGTCCCAGGCGGCGCAAGCGTACTCGAGTATAGGACGAACACTTGAAATATATAAAGTTTCCTTTAGCTTAACGGGAGCATCCTTAAAGTTACGTCGGAGGAAGTTTAATGTGCGGCTGGCTTTCGCGGTGATATAGTTGACATGTGTATTCCAAGATAAATCAGTGGAAAAATGACTCCAAGATAAATCAGTGGAAAAATGACTCCTAAGTTGAGACAGCAGATATTTCTGTGCTACCAAGGATAGTCTGCTTGAAGGAAATGTTTCTTTTTCGTAAACCGGACCAGATTACATTTCGAGAGATTCAGCGCCATATTCCATTTTTGGCACCAAGAGTACACGGAGTTGAGGTCATGCTGTAGTGTAACTGCGTCTGCTTCAGAGGATATGGTGCGGTAGACACAGCAGTCGTCAGCGTAAAGTCGAACGGTACTTGAAATGTAGTCACTAAGATCGTTTATAAATATCAAAAAAAAGAAGAGGGCCTAGAACCGACCCTTGCGGAACACCAGAGGTCACACCCACACTTACTGAACTAATACCGTCACAAACTACGCACTGTTTTCTTTCCATGAGGTACGCTTCAATCCAGGTTAGGAGTGTAGTAGGAATATTCAAAAGTGAAAGCTTCTGCAGTAATAGGTCGTGAGCAACTAAATCGAAGGCTTTCCGAAAATCTAGAAAAATACAATCAACCTGACCGGCAGAGTTTAAGGAAGCGGAAATATCATGGGTAAATTCTACAAGCTGTTTTCACATGAGAAACCTGACCTAAATCCATGTTGTGTTGGACAGAAAAAATTATTTGTAGATGGCTGATTAACTGAGTATAAATGACATGTTCTAGTATTTTGCACGACACGCTCGTCAAAGATATATGTTTTACTTCTATCACCACTCTTATGTATGGGAACAACATTGGCACTTTTCCAGTCATGAGGAAGTTCACCACTCTCTAAAGATTTTTGAAACAACACAACTAGATACGGGGCAACAGAAGCAGCACAATTTTTCAGAATGTAATTTGAGATGTTGTCGGGCCCCGGAGCAGATTAAGTTTAACTTTCTGTAATAATTCCCCGTTGAGAAATTTCTATATCATCCATTCTTGTCAGGTTGCTTGAAGTTTGGAAGGGAGCGTGTCTTGTTTTTTGACTGGAAAACACCGATTGGAAATAGAGATTGAAACAGTTCGCTTTTCCGCTTGAATTCTTGCCATAATCAACTCCATCTAGTATCTCATAAAGTGACACCGGTGTTTTTGTTGCTTTTAACATATTTCCAGACTTCCTTCGGGTTTGTCTTTAATCTCTGCCCTAGTGTGCTTAAGTATATGATTTTTTGCTTTCCGTATTTCCTTGGATAGGTTTTTGGTTTGTTTTTTCATCTCCGAGTACAGATTTAGTGCCGGCGAATCACAGTATCTACGAAAGAGGCTTTTCCGTCGGCTGACCATCACTCGCAGCTGCCTATTCATCCAACGCTTATCATCACGACGCTTAGCTGAAATGAAGCGGGACGGGATGAACGTGTGTGTCAGAGATAAGATTTTAGTTTTAAACAAGTTCCAGAAGGAATCAACATTCACAGACGGTCCGTGTGAAAGAAACTCGGGAAAAAACGCATCAAGTTCCGATGATAACGACGCATAATCCCCTTTTTCGTAAAATAGACTTTGCGGGGTTGCGTGTGCTGCCGCTTCATAACTTTATACGATAATTGTGCTAGAACCACATCATGGTCGCTTATGCCTGGCAGTGTTATTACAGAGGACACTAAGTCAGGGTTCCCCTAAAGCGCATGCTGAATATATGTATTATTTACTTGAATTTCATAGCCTCTTTTGACATCGCGAAATTGTGACATTATTTAATTGACACTATGAAATTATGTCATTATTTGTGATTATGGAAAAGACATTGGCAGCACATTGCTATTGGCTTTTTTTGTCACATTTGTGGCAGTTTGCAATAAGAACTGCATGCGTTACCCATGTGCGTGCTTTTTATTTATGTGGACTCCTTTATTCCTATGTTCAAATAAAAGCAAACCATTGTAAATATTACATGAATCACCCTTTTCTTTCAGGTATATTCTATTCACTTTGTTGATGGGCGTCCAACCAAGGACTATCCCTACCCAACACTGCAGCTTGGAACACAGCTTTATGCTGCAGATGCCATCCTTGGATTGACACAAAGCTTTCTCAACATTGCCACTGTCAAAAAAGGTTGATTCCCTCTGCAAACCCCTTGTAGTTCTGTGCAGGTCTCCCATCTTGGTCGATTGCCTTGACCATGTAGTCGTGGACAACTGAAATAGGGGAGAAACATTTGTATGTACTGCGGTAATAAAAAAATGGCAATGAAAGAAAGCTGATTTTTTTATTTACTCAAGACATCTGCAGATGTTTAAAGAACTAAAATAACACGATAGATAAAGTCTTATATTAAACTGATTGTTTGGATTTATAAATTATAGTTCTGGCGTTTCAATAATTATTACATATTTGATTACTAAGCTGGTGCTGCTCTCCTATGAAGAGTTTGAAAAGTTGAAACACGAGCTCTCATTTATAAAACGCTTGATCGAGTTACAGCCAAAGTTGTGCCCCTGTCACATGGCCACTTTCGAGCGCGATCGAGCCTCGATCCGGCTCGGACTTTCGATCGCGATCGAAAATGATCGCTGCTACACAGTCCAAGGTTTAGGATCGTGTTGTTTGGGCTCGAACGCTTTAAGTGTAACTAAGGAAGCAATTAATAAACGTGCCTAATAGGTAGTAAAGGTACAAATCAATTTACAGAAAAATTAATTTTTCATTCGGTATATTAGGTAAACGACGTGCCACGTCCGCCGATTCTGATCGTCTGCAAATCTCAGAACAACGTGCATGGTCGACGCAGCACAAATTAATTTTCAAAATTATACGTGCATAAAAGTCTTTCTTTTTTTGCACTGTCGTTAAAAACGGCCTTTTTAGAGGGTTATTTCTTCGGATCTCTTTCTTTCTCGTTGTACCCGTTTTCTGTCACACTGAGCTAGAAGCTGCTTACGTCGGCCTCCGATCGAAATCGGACACTTCGATTACGATTTGCGGATCACGACCGACTGGATTCGGATCGAGGCTCAATTGCGATCGAACGTGCCCGTGTGACAGGGGTTTTACTATGAAACAACACCCGTTCGGGGGCATTCAGTTAGTACATCCAACAAACACAATCTGCCGCTCTGAAGTCAACTACGCAAAACTATTGCGTGCCCGCCGTACTGGTGAATTCTGCAGAGGTCAGTGCACCAGTATCGAGGCAAACGCTTACCTCAACTATGTCGGAAGCTAAAATACCAGCGAGCGAGATGTCAACACACAGCGCGGACACGGATTTTTCACTCGGCGCTCAAGCATACACATTCGAGGCCGTCAAGCAAAGCGCGAGAGGCTGGGCAACCACTTCAAACAGCTCAGATCGTAGCTTAAGTACACCGCACTAGGCACAAAAAGAAAAAGAACTAGCGAACTGACGTGAACGCCGCACAAGAGGCCTACATGAGCTTGAATCGCTCGGCGCGAACGAGCGACGCGCATGCACACGATGATCGAGCGCCAGAGCGCTCCGGCGCGAGCACATACAACGTTAAAATGACAAACAACGGTTCACTTACATGATCATTGTGTCGTCGAACCAGCCGCTGTCCATCTGTGGACCCGAAACAACGCCGCTTACCCCACCGTCGCCCATGAATACAGCAGTACGGCCCAGAACACCCATGGTACGGCTGGCCTTCAACCCAAGGCCAGTCATGCCGGCGCAATCACGTGATCAAACATGGCCGCGCCCGTGCGCCGCTGCTGTATTGATCCTTTTCGCGGCGATCCCGTGGGCGCTGCCATGTTTGGTCCCGTGGTGACGCGTCCATTGCTTGCCTCAACTGCCTCCGTTGCCTCCTTGTTTACAATGGAAGTGTATGACGCCGGCGGCTTAGAAAACCTCTGTTTTCGGAGATATCATAGACGGTGACTAGGTGGACGACACGAAGCTTTGATCACAGCTTCAGAGAACATGCAAAAGCGCTTTGGGAGCTGATTAACCTATCTCCAAACGGCGCAAGCAGCGTATCTTGTGCTTATCTAAAAGCGGGGCTAAATATGTATTCCAGCTATCCAAAAATTCCGCTTATGAATTGAATCAGGATTAGTGTGCTTGTTTTGCTCTTTGTACTTTATTTGGCAAATATTTTGAAGCAGCGGCTTGTCATTTTCTGACTCAGTGAAGTACCTCGGTGCGGCCATTATCTGATTATTTTCTGCTTAATCGATCGCGGGTGTGCTCAGTTCCGACACATTTTTTCTTGCTGCGCACAAGGCTTGAAATGTAGCTGTTTTGTACATTGTAGTACCTTGTAGTAAATGCGTATTATCGCGAGTAACTCGCTTACTCTTGTGGACCGTCACGAAACATTCAGCTTCGACCATTCGTGCGCTATCGATGTAGTACCAGGCGCGGATCCAGGGGGATGTCCGGATGTCCTGACCCCCCCCCCCCTCCCCCCTCAGATTTCTGCATCGCCCCCTCGCTGACAGGGGATGGCCCTGTCGCAAAAAAAATATGGCCACCAGCATTCTTCAAAAGTATTTTTCGCGAGTACCAGTGGTATCAGCCATGTAGAAGTAAAGCTAGCTCGCTCACAAACTCAGTTGTATTCCGTAGGAGTGTGGTGTCGCGAGGTTGCCGTAGTTATTTTTTCTCATGAACACCTTGGACCTCCTGGCGCCTGCCATGCCTTACTCGTCCCGTCGGTGGCGTCGAATGAACGAGGGACGCCCCTTTTGCCAAACACGCCGAGGTCCGCTCGAGCGCCTTCGCGCCTGATTAACTTAGTTTCCCCTTGGGGTGTCAACGGTTGCCTCATTGGCTGTCATCGGTTCTGCGACCAACCTGCTTAATGAAAGAGATCTCTTGCTGAAGTGTTCATATATAAATAATAACAACTAACAGCTAAACTAAGAACTACGCATAGGCAACATTTTTTTAACTGTAGCACTCATTGTGATCACAGTTACACGTTGACAATATCCAGTACGAGCACAGTACCGTTCGTACGCTACAAGTTTTTCATTGTAACTTCGCAGTTTTATTGTCGTACATTAAGCATAGCAGGCTCAAGCCTACCGGATCCGTTATCTGAGTGGGCGTTCTCGCGGAGCGGGCGAAGCCTCGAGCCGCGGCTGCGAAATGGGGGAGCGTGACGTCAGCGGCCAACGCCAGCGCGCGGGCCTAGGATGGCGTCGCGTGGAAACAAAACATAAAGACGCTGGCTCGCGCTCTCGCCTACTACGCCACATCGTTATTCTTGTAGGTGACGTCGTGAGACTCCATACGCGGTGATTCGCATATCGTAAACAACCAGCGTAGTGGTTGCTGCGTTGGAGCGGACCGTTACGCCCGTTTTCAAGAACGTTCCTCTAGCCAACACACCACCACGACTCAAGAGAGAAGATGGCACCGCCATCCCTCCACAGAAGTGGTCACAGAGCTTCATGATCATTCACGGGAATTCATGAGAACTGTCGCGTCTTTATTCTCGATTATTCTGCGCAGTACGACAATTGAAATTTGGAGTCTGATATCTCGGAGCACGGACACGCTAGAATAATTCTTCCGACTGATAGTGTAGAAATTCGACTGTCTCTAAGTTTCAATACAAACATACCCACTTACTGTAGTCAACAAAAAATAATTGTTCAATTTTAGTTAATTGGGCTACTCACAGCGATAATTATCATCTCACTTTGTGCCCCCTTAGCCACATAACTTTTTTCACAGTGGTCTTCGCATGCCTCCCAGTGCCTAGCTTTAAGAAAACCATAAAGCTTAGTTTTTAACACCCTGTATTATCAGGCGCAGCCGCCAAGCACATGGCTGTATTGGGTAACGTCCTTTTCCTATAAGCTCGAAGAAACCGATACCTGACTTCGCTACAGGTCTTCTTCCTCTTTCTGGGGTTTTACGTGCAAAATCAGTTCTGATTATGAGGCACGCCGTAGTGGAAGGCTCCGGATTAATTTTGACCACCTGGGGTTCTTTAACCTGCACTACAACGCAAAAACACGGGCATTTTTGCATTTCGCCTCCATCGAAATGCGGCCGCCGCGGCCGGTATTTGATCAAGCGATCTCGTGCTCAACGTCTGAGTTGACTGAGCCACCACGGAGGGCTACAGGTGTTGCTTTAGCCGTATAAAACGCGGGTTTATCGTGAGGAAAAACAGTAAATTTCGGCAAACAAGAAAGGCTACCATCATCATTGACAGAAGCTGACCCCCCCCCCCCCCCCCCCCCCCCCTCAGAAAAAACCTGGATCCGCCCCTGTGTAGCACCGTCACTTATTGTGCGTATATAGTGCGCATATATTCAACTGTGCGCCCATTCACTTATTATTGATACGTCAGCGATAGAGTGGGCTTAAGTTTTCCTGCCATTTGGGATAGATAACGTGCGCGAAACTTACTATGACAGAAAGCGGCGCGACTCCTTTTTGTCATTGTTTAACGAGTGGTACTCACTCTTGCCGACGTTCGGGGCTGAAGCCCTTCCTTTGAAGGTTAGCGATACAATGCTGGCGGATGAGTAAATTTCTGTATCCTCGAGGAAAGCCGTACATCACGAAGTGCCGGTAATACGTTCGGACAGTTGCAGCAGCGGTCCGCGAACTTGGCCACACAGATTCATTCCATTCCTTAACATGCCAGTTACTAGTTTTGCAGCCAACTACTGCACACGTATTCAATCCACATGATTCAATCTAGCATGATTGGAGAACAGTGCGATAGCGAAAAGTCAGTTGCATTTCCGACAGCTGATCGCACAGAAGCAAGGTAGAAGTGGTAGCGGTTTCGTATTCGTGCGCGGTCGCTGAGGAGAGGTATGGCGCGCCGCCGTACCTTAGGTGGGTGGCGACTCCGCGTGTCGTCTGCTTCGCACAGCAGTTTCGCAGCGGTTGCGTCGATTTCTATGTTTGCGTTTTCAGTGTTATTACAGTATTGCGTGTTTTTCTTGGGGTTCTCAAAGAGTGAGTGCGTGGTTGTTGTGTTCTGTGCCTGTCATTACGAGAACTATGTGGCGGCGGTGAAAAAATGGCGAAACCAAAGCGACAGTGCAAGGAGAGGACCTGCTTTGTGCCGTTGTGTAGAAGTGGTTACCGCTCGAACAAAGATCGTGTATCCTTGTTCACTGCACCATCTGATGCAACGCGGCTAGCAGAATGGGCAAGAATGATCAGGACAACGGACAGAAAGCTGACGCCAACAGCTGTTGTTTGTGAAAAACATTTCGAAAAGCAGTTTAATCGAGCGCGCGTTCTCAATCACCGTGAACGGCGTTGTCCACGAGATTCCCCGCGATAAACCGCGCCTGAAACCCGACGCCATACCCACGATATTTCCCGAGTATCCTAAGCACCTTGTGCCTAAAGTGCCAGCAAAAAGAAAAACAAGAAATCTGTGCGAACAGGATCTAGAGCTTCCAGCAAAGCGGCACAGGCGTGCCCAGTCAGATGCCTCTGAGCTGTGCTCAGCCGTTGAGAGTGACGAATCAGAGAGCCTCGAAGGATGTGGTGACCACCTGAATACTGCTGCACCTGAAGAGTGCACCCGCGCTGTAGCTCTGAAACAGCAAGCGCCCAAAATGACGAAGCTCAGCGCCTGCAAACCACTTGTGAAATTCGCCACCCGTTCTGTGACCTCTCTATTCCAGTCTCTTGGATGAAAGTACCATCTCCGCCAGTAGAATCAGTAGCTTACGCTTATTGTGAAGCCGAAGTGAATAACTTCGCCACACTTTTCATTGAGAAAATGGTACTGTTCGAAAAGCCTTTGCCTGAACGACAATCAGTGACAGCCACGGTGTACCTGAGAGGAAGGGAGAAGTCGAAACAAGTCCTCAGAACTCGCGATGAGGCGGAATCCCTGATCAAGGACGTTTCCTTAACAGATCTTTGTGGTGGATGCGGCCTAAAGCCTGCTTCAAAGAAGCACACTTCCTACAGAGGCATGTTTTTTGCGGAAAAATGCTCGTTATCTACGCAGTCTGATGGTACCGAGTCTTGTGTTTCTGCAAGTACCAAAGAATTCTGGCTCAAAACCAAGCCTACAGGAAAAGAAAAGGGAAAAGGCAAGCGCAAGAAAGCATGGTGAAAAGAAACACTGTAAGAACATTTCTCGCAATTTGTCGAGAACCAAGAAACGACTCGCAACTGCAAAAGAACAGGTGGCACACATGAAAGAGCAAAATGAGGCTGTTAGCGAAGAAGCATTTGAGAGTAAAATTAAATCTCTTCCCCCAAAACAGCAACTCGCTGTCAAGAGTTGTTTCCTTGCTGCAAGACGGAAGTCACATAAAGGCATGCGATACAATGATGAGTGGATCGTAGAATGCATGATGATGAAGATGCGCAGCCCGAAGTTATACGAACATCTCCGCAGAGAAACCATTATGGTACTGCCCGGTAGAACATGCCTGCAAAGCTACCTGCAGCGCTTCAAGGGTGGCTTTGGCCTCAGTGCCAATATTTTCAATGCATTACTGAAAATCGAAGACCATGGATGTTTACAGACGACATGGTGGCCTCGTCATCGATGAGATCAAGCTTTCCGAGCACCTAAATGTAAAATCAGCCGGTGAGTAAAGCTTAAGTACAAATTCTTGCAAGTCCTGCGTACATGACGAAAAATGTGATGTTCTGCTAATCGCTACGATTTTCCTCAAATGAAATGTACGATCGAAAGCCAATATGCCTAAGGTGTTGCTTTTTATTGCGATATCAATTATATGACCACGTACTCCAGGTAAACTTTCGCCACCGCTGTAATGTTCTGGATAAAGTTCAAGTGCGATAAGATCTATCACACCCTGAGTGCCGTATGCTGTGCGTGCGAGGGTGAGCCGAAAATGATAATGGTTTAATGCACACCATCTTCCCGTGCGCTCAATGTTGGAGCTCACGTACGTTATTAAACGCGAGCTTGGGGCAGGGGCGGCAGGCGAGGGAGCGTCTACTCTTCTAGCCCGGCCGTGGCTGCGCATGGATGTGCGCGCGCCGTATCTTGGAGGCTATATGCGGCGGGTGCATAGCCTAAGGGCGAGCCGAGATGGCTTGTGGCTACGTAAACGCTCTCTGTTCCCGCGCGGCTAGAGTTGGAGGTCAAGTAATCTCAATTTCCAGAAAGGTGGTGAAGCGAGAGGCCGCACGAAGCGTTCCCTCCTCGCTGCTTGTGACAGTGAATGTGACAGTGAATGTTCGTGGTCATCGAGTGATATCCGTCCAAGAAGTGCCTGTGCATACGCGACACCGCTCTTGCAAATTTAATTATAGTTTACTGCAACCTACACGACCGATAAAACTACGAACCTTCACTTCATGTAGTTGTTTAACGCTTTGCCGTCACTATAAAATTCCTTGCCTTTCATGTAAACTGTCATTTAACATTGTTTTACAGCGATTGATTATATTCTAACCTTTTTTGAGAGATGTGAAAGTAAAACTGGATGTTCCTCTTGCGCTTCTCTTTTACTATTAAGGCCACATTGAAGGCTTTGTCGACCTCGGGGATCATACACCTGCTGACCAGAAGAATGTGCTGGCAGACCATGGCATGGTTGTGCTGTTTCAGCCATTTACTGGTAAGCTGATTTATCTTTCTTTTTTGCTTCTCAACCATATAATACGCAAAGCGTGTGCTCTTAGAAAATGCTTATACCTTTATGCAGGAAACTGGACGCAAATTCTTGGCAATTCCAAGGGCAAAGTAAAATCCGCGACACTGGCGAAAATCGTTGTGGAAACGACTGTCCTTGCTGAAAAGCTGGCCTCTTTGTAGACTGCATAACATGCGACGGCGCCAGCTGGAATAGGAGCATGTGGCGGCTGTTTGGAATACAGGGTGAGATTTTATTTGAGTGTAATATATGCTAAGTTGTTCTTACAACGTGGTGCTACTGCAGCACACGGTTTACGATTTTTACAAGTTGTGATAACGTAATGCCCAGCGTGGGCGCAGTGGTTTTTGTGTTGCGCTACTAAGCCCGAGAGCGCGGGATCAAATCCCTGCCGCGGCCACTGCATTTCGATGGGGGCGAATTCGAATACAAAAACGCCAGTGTACCGAGCATTGGGTGCCCGTTAAACACCCCAGGTGGTCAAAATAATCCGTAGTCCGGTCCCCCACTACCGCGTGCTTCATAATCAGATTGTGGTTACGGTACGTAAAACCCCACAATTTCATTTTTAAAATGAAGTAATGATTTTTCCTTCTCGGCATGTGTTTTTCTTTTTTTTACAAGGTTCTGCAAGCCACGTCCGGAACAGCACCAATCACCCAGTCGATCCGAAGAGGCAGCTGTTCTTTGTGTCGGATTTTCCACACTTAATGAAAAACGTGAGAATATGGATTTGTTGCAAAAGGGTACCTGACACCAGCTAGACATGTCCACAGTGGTATTGTTCAAGTAGCTTTCGAAGCAGATCGCGAAAGTGTTACACTAAAGGTGATGCCGAGCATTACAAATTCCGACATTAACCGAACTGTTTCGAAAAAATGAAGGTGGATCTCGCATTTCAGCTCTTCAGCGATCAGGTCATCAAAGGGCTTTTTGTGTACAGGGAGCGCATTGAATCTTCGTATAGGACTGTGCAACCGACTGTAGATTTTGTGAAAGAAATGAATCGCCTGATTCGTGTCATGACATCACGGACAAGCGAAAAGGCGCTCAAGCCTTGCAGTCCAAACATGCACTTTTTGAAAGGGCTTCTTGAGTATTTGCAAGAGTGGGAGCAGCATGCAAAACCAGCTGGTGATGGTTTTCTTACACAAAGCACAGCTTCTGGACTAAGGGTTACCATCAAGAGTACCCTTGATCTGTTGTCCTACCTGACATCTACTCTAGGCTTCAAATATCTTTTAACGTCCCGTTTAAGCCAGGATAAGCTAGAAAACCTTTTCGGAATAATTAGGCAATCATCAGGGTGCAACGATCACCCAACAGTTTCGCAGTTTCTCGTGACTGTCAATTTACTGGCATTTTATAATCTGGCCAAACCACCCAGAGGAGGGAACTGCCCACCAGACATAGTCAAGGCACTGCTGAATCCAACTGAGTTGTGTGCAACAACGGGCAGGAGACTTCTGGACAGGATAGATGGCCTTCTTGACCGCGGAAGTATCAATGAAGCTGAGGTTGTCATTCAATCTCTCGTGGGCAGTGGTGAGCATGAAGCGTACATAGAAAAAAGAGCAATAGTGCTTTAATTTACTATACTGCAGGTTATGTTGCACGAAAGATCGTTGCCAAAAATGCTTGTCCCCAGTGTGCAGGCTGCCTTTGCGTAAGTAAAGCTGAAGCTAGTGCCGACGCTGCTTCATACTTCACTACTCACTTTGATAATGGAGGCCTCGTCTATCCTAGTCAGAACTTGTCAAGTGCTATAAAGGCCATGGAAGATGCTTTTACTGTGTTTTTTCAGTAAAAAGAAGTTACACGAAGCGAGTCTAGCTGAATTTTCAAGTCAGCTGCAGACACTGGCCTTTCCTCAACTAGGGTGCCCAGAGCATGAAAAAGCAGCTTTGACGGCAGTTGTAAAGTTCTATGTTCTCTTGAGGTTCGTTTTTTTGTAAAAGGCATCAACAAAGAGAGGGAAGCGCGAAGGGAACGGCAAAAGCTCCATAAATTGCGCCACTGCCACTAGATCTATCTTCTTTATGGATGTTTGCATTATTTCTTCTAGTGATGTATTGTGCCTATGTTTGAGTGTTGTTACGTTTCAATAAACTATTTGTTACTTTAAATAAAAGCTCTGGTTCCTACTTTTGTTTACGTATATTAGACATAAAAAAGAACGAGTTTACCAGGTATAACAATGTATAGTACACGGAACACCAGCAGTCAGCTCTACAGGTCAATATAACCTTAGTACTGCTTTACTTTATTAGAATAAAGTAGCCTAAAAATTACCTTTAAAAATTTGCGCTATCACGAGAATACAAATTCCGTTTACCCTTCGCAGCATAGAAGCACTGGAGGTCCGACGCTCGAAGCCCAGCTGAGCTAGTATAAGCTTTTCACGCAAGCAGCAAGTAGTAAATAGGCCTTCTTATAGTCAAAAAAACCCTAAATTAGAAATCACCTTCCCACATGAGAACTTTACTGCTCCTACGGCTTTATAAATACAAAAAGCGCAGCAGCCCCCTTGTGAAAACACGGTGGTCTATGAAGAGCGGGCGGCACCGCGGCACACACCCGCATGGCAGCGCTCCTAGCGGCAGCCGCCGACATTCATTGCAAATGGTGCCACCCGGAAGGCCGCGGTCGGCACATAGCCAGTATATTCTAGGCACTATAGCTGCTGAAAACCGTCTATACAAAAGCGCGACGCGAACTTCCACGTGACACGGATTGGCCAATGGGGGAGCGGAGGAGGCTGGGGCGACAGGAGGCGGCTAAGAGAGGGCGAGGAGGAAGCGCCGGGGTGAGCGCGGTGGCGGCAAGATCTAAGAATGGCGCTACTTTTATAAATATAGGGGCTTTAGACTAACTGCATGCCGCCTTCTAACGGCTGCGCGCCTAAGTTCGAAAGCGCGAAGTGCGCACGCGCGTCCTTTTTTATCTGCCAGCCAGCTCGTTCGGGCGCTTCAACCGCGCGCGCACCAGAACGCGGGGGAGAACTCAAGGTGCCACTTCCGCAGTCGCCGTGGCATCATAAAGCGCAAAAACATCGCTGCTTCCGGACCTTATCAATAATTCGATTTCAGAAAAGTGACTCAAAGCATGTGTACCGCGCCGCGGAACGTCTTGAAGCAAAGCGCAGAGGGTGGCGCGCTCCCAGTAGAAATGAAGTATTTTCGTCATGATTTTATTCTTTATTAGACATATCCCCGCTTAGCCCGAAAGCGTTACAGCAGGGGGGTTACAAACATGAAAAAAATACATCTTGATTAACACTGCACACCACCACCGTGATAAGACGATATCATCACTCGGGCGATTGCACGGCGACTGCAGAAGTCGACATCGACGACACAGACGCTCTTTTTGCGGCCAGTTTCGGTTTCAATTAAGGAGCCTGCCAAGGGGAACTAATTGTTCGCGTAGCTCCCACATGAACTCCGCTATTCAAAATTGATCGTTGGGATAGGTGTACAAATAGGTAGTAGGATAGGTAGTACGGGCCCCAAAGTACTCTTCTGAAGCGTATGACTTCAAGAAACACTGTAAATACTTCTTCGGCTTCGACGATGCCAAGATAGCTGTGAACAGCAAAATTTTATCATGTGCACTCCTCAACGCATTGTTCCCATCAGAGGCGAACTGACTTCAGCACTCAAAGGGCTTGGATTCCAATCTGACTTCGCCTACCTCCTGATGGCAATCATGATGCGGCTGTACTGCACGACACGGCTTTTGTTTCTTTTTGAGATGGGGTTGGGGCTGTTTATTGGGAGATTTATGGCCGTGCCCATAGTCTCGGAGGATAGTTCTGAAGTCAGGAGTCTCCCTGGCAAATCGGGAGAGTTGGCAGGTATGCAATGGGGAGTTTGCAATTCAAAGCTGCACTCTTAATTGTATTTCATGTCACACAAGGAGAAGAGCTCCTTTTGACACCCAATGCTCAAGTGGTTTTGCCCCCCCTTCTGCCCAAAACAATCGTCTAACATTGCCCAAACCCACGGTAACATAGAATATGAACAAAACAAATCTGCTTTACCCAAGCTTGACAAAGTCTAGACTTTCACAATTCATCTTTATTGATGTTCTTCATTCATACACAACACTGCAGGCATGACAGAATTACAGGGCTCGTGAGGTCTGTCACTGCTCATCGCGAGTGCGACAGTGACTGCACATAATGCTCCCGTGTCTAGTTGCAAATATTTTTGAGAAAGCAGCTCATGGTTGACACCGTGCTTTCCCTCAAAGTAACATCACAGGGCCAAAGGAGTGCATTTGGGACAATGTAATGGCATCATTCAATGTGGCAGCAAAATTGCAAGATATGCTCACCCAGAGAAACTGCACACTGCCCATGTTTGAGTTGCATTTAGCTGCTTGCATGGAGTGCGCTACAGTGGTGCAGAAACGTCTTGAAAGGCGTTCTGCACATCTGTGGCATCTCAAGGTTGTGGCTATACATTTATGATGCCGATAAACTGTTAGCTGGTACTGCTCAGATTTTTAATGCAATTTCACCACTGCACTGAGGTGGTCTCGTAAATCTGAGGTCAGTTCAAAAGCTGATGTTGGAAACAAGCTCACAATGCACATTTTGTGTTGAAATAACTAGGTTGAGGAACTAAAAAGTGTAAACCACTTGGATTCGAGCAACAAAAACAGCAAAAGGAATATCCTTCAGAGAAATGTTGGTCTACCTGCCATGACAATAAGCAGCCCTACCAAAACTAATGACAACTCGAAATGACTTAGGAAAGGGTACAACGAAGTGTACAAGGAGACACGCACATGCAGTTGCGAAAATGTCAAGCTAGTTAATAATGTTCTTAACACTTTTCTCCATAAGCAACCCTTCACTTTGAATCTGCAAGTTGTTTGCAGCAGCACAAAGTTTGCTCACAGCGACGTTACAAGGAACAGATCGTCAATCATTAACTGCACTGAGGTGGTCTTATAAATCTGAGGTCAGTTCAAAAGCTGATGTTGGAACCACTACCTACCCTTGATGCGTCTGGCAGTCTAAGGGTTTCGTCTTTGCTCAACTCTATGCCGCTCGCGCTTTTGTGTTTTAGTAGTTGATCGCGTAGTGCTGTGCTGGTTTTGTTGGCTCGCAAAACTCACACAAACTGCATGTAGCAGAGAATGCCACGTCCACGTGACGTCGCGTGATGCCTGAACAGTCCACGTCACTTGACCAAGAGCTGCTGCAGCAGCGAATCCAACGCTCTGCCTTGGCTTGGTTTCTCTATCGCTGCGCATTTGCATTTTGTGCAAGAAACCGTAGTGCGGTCTGTTGAGCACCGTTTTATTCACCGACGGCAGTAAAGGGCAGTAATAGCGTATGCAACGTCACCACTCCCCCACTCGGGGTAGGCGATTTGAATTGTGCTAAAGGTATGTGGACCCTTCAGACGCAATTTGTCTTAAACCAAGTCCTTGCTTGGCACAAAACAAGCACTGCAAGGTTTCAGGAATGATATTTTAACAATCCATGTTAGCTTAATATTTGCCTTTAGTGTTACTTTAAGGCCCAAGCAAAATGTTCCAACCAGATTCTATTGACAATGTAACTGCATTGTGAAATTTTATTGCACTTTATTCTTCTACGATAGTGTAAAGAACGTTGGGCCTCTAAATCCAATGCAGCTCTTGAACTTAACAAAATGTACATTTTGTTTGGGAGAAGTTTTACTTTGTATGAAATATTTAAACTGATATGCATGATAAGGAATGCAGGTGTACAAGACCTAAAACATTTTGTTTAGCCGAGGAATCTTTGTTCCCTCCTACTTTGCAAGAAGATGATGCAGAAATGATTTCAACCAAACGTCAGTTTGAACTGCAATGCTCTTTACAGCCAGCAAGTGCTGCAATAGAAGTAAGCATGTTCTCAGAGAACAAGCGAGCCCTTCTAGCACCCAGCATCAAGTACAGCTGCATTCATTTGATTACAACACCATAGTTGTTACACATGCAATGTCACGCCTGCATCATTCATGATAATCAGCAAGCACGATAAAAAAATAATTAGGCTGCGCCCACAGCAGTAGTTGCATCATACAGCCGAAAAAATTCCAATGTGGTCATCTTGTAGTGGTGTTTTGGTGCAAAAGGAAATGGTGCTGCAATCTCAAAATACACTGGGCATGAAAAAGAAGGTTGCCTTTGGATGCAATTGAATATTGAAACCGAATCATGAAACCAGAAAGATTTTGATCCCCAAATTGCGCTAAAAAGTGCATGAGCATTACAATTAATGTCAACTGCAACAAAGTTTCATTTTGGCAAAATTGGCTACAACAATATCCAAGCAATTATGGTAAAGCTGCAGGGCTGGAAATTAACAGCCTTGAAATATCGCTTTATTAGATGACATAGCAGCCTGCTCGTTAGCAGATAACACCTAAAACAGCTTTCAGTGTGTCAGGGGTACTGGTTCCCAACATTCATGCAGAAGCACTGGTATTTTTTAAGAATACTGGCATCAAAAACAACTTTTTTGCTATCTTTTCACATTCACGTTTCAAAAGTAAAATTTCGCAATGATGCTGCTGTCTCATTGCAGTTGGTTAGGCTAGACAGAAACACAATGTAGCAAATTTTAAAGACATTTTGTGCCAGTCTTGGGATTTTTGCTAAGCAGACATCACTACTTTGCAACATGTCTAGAGATAATTAGAATTTACTCAAGTTTCTCTTGCAGTTACAGGTAATCCACCTGCTGAACAGGCCAAATTGCACTCCATGAGAGAAGAAAGGCTTATATGAAGCTTTCCCTAATGTCTTCCAGAAGTGTTGATCCTGCAATGAAACAGGCTTCATCTGAGGTGTTGACATTGATGGGTTTCAACAATTTGAAATATCTTGTTTTTGACAGAGGAGCCAGAAGATATTATTGACACTGCAGATGAACCCTCAGCACCTTTCGCCTAGGAGGGAACTGTTCTGTCATGCGTTGCACAATACTGAGAGACCATGGACAGGTCCCGCTGCAACCATAATTCCCTCTTGTTACTACCAACACACACAGGGTTTCTCTCGAGCTACCCAAGAAGCAAACACAGCTCATAACCTTTATTTCACGCAAGAAAGTGGGTACAAGTGCCAGTGATGTTCACCAATGCTAAGAACTTGCTCAAGGGCACGTGAATGGAATGCAACTAGTGAAATCCCTCAAAGCAGGGCTTGCCGAGACACTTGTTCCAGCTTTATCTGCAAACACCACAAAGCACGCAACAACTGTTTCGAGATATTGTTTAATGGCATTTCATTCAATCTATATTTCAAAGCATACCAGTTCGTTTTTATTTTCATCTCAATTCGTTACTCAATTAATCTGTCGCAACCCGTACAATAATAACAATGCGCCCGCGACCCTACAAATCACCAGTGCAGAAGCACAAAATAAATATATGCCGCACAGTTTGTGTAGGTGGGCCAGTGGCTCTACCAGTGCTTCTTGTGCTCATCGAGGGACACACCACCGGGCCCCAGAGAGACAACCATGAGCAGCCCACCAATGACCGACATGGTCTGGAAGAAGTCATACTTGAGGAAGTCACGCATGGGCCGGTACGAAGGGACCGACCACCATGCATTGACCCACACGTTCACTGCCGTCAGCCACAGCACCACACCAGGGCGCACAGCTTGGTCTTGTAGCCCACGGTGACAAGGACCATCAGAGCAGTGGCCACCAGGTTCTGCAGCATCTGAAAGATTTCCAGCACTGGTCAGTCCAAGCATCACTATAGTAGGAATATATAAACCACAAATGTTCCAGGGGCCTAAAATAAGTTCACAGCAGTTGCACGAAGTGATGGCATGAGAAATGATGGAGGCACATTACACGAAAAAGGATCTCTGCATTAGCAGTGGTGTTGCATGGCGCCGAGTTTGAATTTTTTAGATGCTTAGACTCATCTAGGGTGGTATGATGCGTGGAACCTTGCCGTGCATGTGTGGCTTGGCTATATACTGGGTATTCAAAATTAACCTTCACGAATTTAAAAAATCACCTGTCGCAGGTGGCATAATTCTTATCGTTGAGCTGGGTTATTCGAAGAGGCAGACATTAGTAGCATGAAATCAAAACACATATTCAAATAATTTTTAAAAAATTGACCACTGAACTTAGTTAATTAAATAATTAAGTGCAATATAAAGAATATTTTGAGGAGCGCCACATGACTGCCAATCACATATTGCTGGTTTCACCCAGCTGCGGTTAACCACTTTTTTAAAATCCTTGGTTCAAGTTACGTGAAACACCCTTTACAGTACAGACCACTTATAACGTAATCGCTTATAGTGCAGGACCGGATTTTATACGGTCTTTCCAGACTCCCGTTAATTTTCCCATAGCACTCTATGTATACGCGTATTGCTTATAGTCAGTTGCGGGACATGAAATACCGTTACAGTGCAGCTGCCTGGAAGTTCGGCAGTCAACCTAGACGGCAAACGCTCCCCTCAAGCCACAAATACGTATTACTCGAATCTAACACACGTTTTCCACCGATAAACAGGTCCAAAATTGTGGGCGCATTAGAATTGAGTACGACTCTAAATCTGCGTTACCATATAGCCGCTCGGCATTTCAAATGGCCACCCTCGCCCGCGCCAGCCCATCTACCGTAGCTTCCTCCATGTGCTGCAGTACATAGGCAATATCTACCGTCTGTCTTCACGTTCTCTGTGTCTGCTCTATCAGCATGAAGTACCAAGTTCACCACGATGCCGCATTTAAAAGGAAAGTGATCATGTGTGCGAAGACGGACGGAAATCGGGCCACATCGCGTTCGGAGAATGCAAAACTTGCGTTTGGGACTGGTGTAAACAGAAGGAGAGGATTTTTGCCAGCAAAGCAATGCGGAACGTTTCAGTGGACCGAAGCAGGACGTAATCTGCGACGATCCCTTCGGTGATACGATCGCCTTGGACCTATCTTGAAAGCAATTCGCGACGAGAAGTCCGCTGCACGCCGTGTTTTCACCGCTTGTCGCGTTGAAGCGAGAGGCATGACAGCACGAAGGTCAATTCGCTCGCCGCGCTTCGGACTCGAGCGTTTTGACAGTTCGTTTCCGCGTCAACGAGCGAGATGTTTCATGTTTGCTTGTGCGCGCGTGACACCGTGCTTGTTATTTATTTAGTAAGTTTTTATTTATTTATTTTTATTTTTAGTAATTATTTAGTTGCACGGTAAATGCAACATCAACATAAAGAAAACAGTTCACGAACACACTTTCAAATGCTTTCACGTCACCAGTCATCTGCACACATTAAGCAAGGTGTTGCATTGTGGGATAGTTAAGGGAAAGAAAACAAATGCTCAAAAAGCACACTGTGAGCAAAATATATTTTTCGTAGGTAACCTGCATTGTTTATTCATGAATACAGATGAGCTTGCATAAATACTTATAATAATAAAAAAGTGGATACACTGGAATAGGCATATTCTGATTCGGCACTTGGGCAGTAGTCCGCATCGAAGGAATCGCCGCTCGACTCACTTGCAGAAGAGAAACCGGTGTGCACGTGTATAGCGTAACTGAACTGTGTAGTGAGTGCACATGGGAGAAAAACTTGATGGTTGTGCGCAACTCAGAAAAAAAAAAAACAAGTCGGAAACTTTCAGTAATCCTTTGTTCCGCCGCCAACGAGGGCAATCAGTTTTCGCGAGCCAAGTCTTGAGAAAGAAACGCAGGCATGGCAGCATCGTTTGTATACAGCGGCATTGTTTGTATATACTACCAGCGCCCGCCTGTGAACAGATGTAATAGCACCCCTGTGAGCAACAGACGAGTGAGCATCTAGCAGTGACCCTTTGAGCGATTAGAAACCAGATAGACATCAGTTTTATTGAGATAGCAAATATATGGACACTTGAAGCGCATTTCTGCCATGGTCGTGGATGTTGCTGTGAGGCTCGGTATAAAGTCCAAACATTGGTGCTGTGCACCGTATGCTGTATGTGCGAGTGAAATTTTGCAAGGGTCAGCCGACAATCGTGGCTCAATCTTGCGTGCACGAGGGAGGAAGGCAGGGTGTTCTGTGGCGCACGAGGCGAGGGGGGTTCTACTCCGGCAGTGGCTGCTTACGTCGTATCTTGAACGGGATCTATGATGTGGAAGAAGTGTGTGCCCAGCGCGGGCCTTCAAAGCATCTGCTATGTGCACAAAGTGCAACTAGCTTTGTATGCGCCGTGCTTTTGACGTTTAATTCGAATGAACCCAGAGATGCACGAAGGTCAATTCGCATGCGCTGGTGCCGCGTCTCCTCACTCCTCATTTTGACAGCGAGTTTCCGTGATCATCGAGTGAGATGTGCTCATATTTACCTGTGCACGCGTGACACCATGCTTGTTAATTTAGTTAGTAAGCAAATGTTTACAAGATATATGGCTGATAAAAACTACTATCCTTAGTTCATATACTTGTCTACTCATTTGCTATCGCAATCGATTTTTTGCCTTTTGGCGAAACTGCGACATTTTTTTTACAAGTGCAATGAACGGAAATGGCCAGCAGACGAACCAAACTAACCGCCATTCGCTGGCCTAAACAAGGCATGGGATTAAGGCCAAGAGACTACAAAGCGGAAAAATAATAAAAAGATTTATTGAATCCACGTAGGTGGCAGCACTTACTCGGTACCAGAGAGTTGAAAAATTGGTGCACTTATCAAACATACAGATGTCGTCGTAAATCTACATGAAGCCTTTTCTCTTATCTAAAGACAAATGTTGTTGCATCATGAGCCGAGTCAGTGAATCAAACTGCCTCGCTTTGAATCATTTCAAGTTTGGAAATAGCTTTTTTTTTTTTTTTAAGTACAGATCCCAAGTTTTGCTTGTGTATTCTAGTTGGATCCGCACAAGTGTATTACACGGGAGCATTTTTATGTACAACGTTAGGCAGCTTTTAGTTTATGTTTAAGTTTAGTTTAAGGGGGGCAGCGTATTGATATGTGCACACGAAAGTCTTCAGTGTACTGAAATAACACTAACTAACGCCCTTAGAATTGTCTTTGTGATAAGCACGCTTCCCGCCCAGCCGTTGTTATGGGTACATGCTATCACCAACCCGATGCAAACAGCTCGTTCGTAGCTGACTTCCATGAGGTGCTTCACTCGGTAACAGTGCTTGATCCCTAATCACCTGTCATACTGTTTGGCGATTTCAACTTCCCTGCCTTCAATTGGTCCAAATAGCTGAAACAACGTCAAAAAACACTTTTGAAAGTGATTTCCTTAATACATGTCTTACGTATAGCTTAACACAAATAGTCAGTAACCCTACGCGGCACAATGATAAGTCTTCTAACATATTAGACCTTATCCTCACTTCTCACTCTGATAATGTTTCGCCACTGATGCATTTACCTGGCCTTACCAATCATTCAGTGCTACATGCCTCATTCCAATGTGGCATCCCTGCCTTCACTAAAACTAGAAAAACTATTACGCTTTACGACAAAAGCAACTATACTGATATGAGTATTAAACTAGTGGAATTTGCCAGCTCGTTCTTTACAGGGTGCTTAGAACGTTCTGTTGAAAACTGGCTTCTAACTCTGAGTGCGCATGGCAAATACTACACCGCTGAAAAAACGTACCTATCCCTTGCTAGTCAATCAAGCGTTCCTTTTTTTCGACTACCCTACCAAACATTCTGCGAATAACTAAGCAATTCTGGAATATTATAAATCCAAAGCGTTCGCAACCTCTTGCACTGTGCGACGAGAAAAATAAGCCTATTCCAGATCACGAAATCGCCGAAGCGCTAAATCATGCATTCTCTTCCGTGTTTACGAATGAACACAAAAGCGAACTTCCCGAATTTCCATATTTCAGTCACCATACCATGCCTGCAATCACCTTCAGTTCTGATGGCATCAGGAAATGTATGATTCCTTGAAGCTGTCATCTTCACCTGGCATCGATGGTATTAATTCCAGCCTTAAAAATACTAAATATGTTAGAAGCGAATTGTCATATTTTTCAGCAATCTTTATCATCAGGAGTGGTGCTGGATGACTGGAAAGTGGGTAAGGTTATACCAGTCCCAAAGAAAGGTCCTTCATCATCATGTAGTAGTTACCCGCCCAATTTCTCTCACCACCAGCATCTGTTCAAAATTATTGGAACATGTACTTTACTCCCACATTGCTACATTCCTAACGTCTGTCAATTTCTTCCACCCTAACCACCATGGCTTCCGTAAAGGTTTATCTTGTGATAGCCAGTTAGCTCTCTTTATAAATGACACAACCCTTGATCAAAGCATCCCAGTTGATGACCTGTTTTTAGATTTCGAAAAGGCATTTGACAAAGTTCCGCATCAACGGCTTCTCCTAAAGCTTTCTTGCTTGCACCTTAATCCTCTTGTTTTAGACTGGATACGAAATTTCTTGACTAACAGACAACTGTTTGTGTATGCTAACAAGCACTCCTCTTCTAAAAGCCCTGTTCTCTCCGGAGTGCCCCAAGGCACAGTTCTTGAGCACCTCCTCTTCCTTATATACATTAATTAATTACCATGATTTACCGGCCAATCTTTCTTCTAACATTCGCCTTTTTGCTGACGATTGTGTCATTTATCGCCCAATCCTCACTGGTACCGACAACCACGCATTGCAAGATGATCGTGACAAAGTTACCACTTGGTGAAATATGTGGCTAATGTCGCTGAACACTACAAAGACTTTGCTAGTACCTTTTCATCTATGGAAGCTTCACCATACTCCAAAGTACGTTCTCTGCAACTCGGAAATATCATCTGTGGAGTCATGCAAGTACCTTGGCCTTACACTTTCAAATAATCTTCTTGGTCCTCTCATATTACGAACATCACTAATGAAGCCAATCGCACGCTTGGTTACTTCCGCTGCAACTTGTGCCTTCGTACCCCCATCCTTAAAAATAATACTAACTTTTGTCAGACCTAAGCTAGAATACGCATCTCTGTTTGGGACCCACACCAAACCGCCCGTTCTAGCACTCTAGAAGCAGTTCAAAATCGTGCAGCTCGTTTTATTTATTCTGATTATTCATACCACACTAGCGTCCCTCAGCTAAAATTAAAAGCAGGAATTTCCAATCTAGATATAAGGCATCATGTTTTTAGACTGTGTCTTTATCAAAAATTTATCATTCTGCTCCTAGTACTTCAGGTTTCATTCCAGCGCACTTTAATCTTGACGATTACGTCACGAAAAATCTGTGTACCCTCCGCCTACCCGGACCCCTGCATAGCTATATTCTTTTTTTGAGAAGACAGCCGAGACCGGAATGACCTTTCTGCCGACGCTGTCCACCACTCCAATCAACATCATTTCAAGGCTGCCATTGACTCCACATTTCACTGAAGTGATCACCCATCCCTCATGTAATACCCCACACCGGGGCCTTTGAGGTAACAATAAATAAATAAATGTCGAAGAAACCCAAGTTTTCTCGAAGCAGATGCACAAATCTTATTACTGTAACTGGACCTTTGTGATATTTTTACACCGTGAACTGGGTTAGCAACCGCTCGTTAAGTTTACAATCAAATCAACAAGATTTTTCAGATTAGAGACCTGAAGCAAAACAGTTTGCATCATTTAAGCCATGGACCACTCTAGAACAGCGTTCTTAAGAATTCTTGGTCTCATGGGAAAGTGACTGTGGTTTAAAGAGAACTTGGTGGCCTACTGATGATGTGCCGAGTTGCTGTGACAATACCATCTGTATAAAACAGTACAAGGACATCCCCGGGAGGGCGGAAAAACTCCGATTGTCAGCCTGCACTTGAAACAAACGAAATAGGCGTGAGTAGAAGTAAGGGCACATCCATTTGGACGAGAGAGGAAAACCAATTCTGCCAGTTTTCGTACAACGGTACACAATCAAATGCCTTCCCGAAATACGGCATCAATTTGTTCACCTTTATCATGTGCTACTGCAATTTTTATTAATGTTTGTGACTAGTTGGGTGGTGGTAGACAAACACTTCTAAAGCCGTGTTGGAAGTGAGGAAGAATTTGTTTTTATCCAGAATGATACATGGAAGTGTAAACCAAATGTTCCATATGCTTGGACACAGAGATGTTAATGAAATCGTGTCAGTAGTTAGACGCCATTTAGCCGATGCCTTTCTTAAAAATGGTAACTACATGAGATAGCAGCCAATCATTTGGACACGAGCCTTCAGTAAAAGATAATCTGAACAGATGGGCTATTTGTTCAGCATAGATGCGCACAAACGCATTCGAAATTTAACGTGGGACCAATGGAACTTTTAATTTTCAGGTTAAGTATTATATTAAGTATGTCTTCGTAGCTTATAAAGTCTGCAGAAAGAGTTGGAAGACAAGCGTTCAATGTGACAGTTATGTGACTGGTGAAAAGATGGAGAGATAAAAAGTAGAGATTACACAGGTTTGCCAGCGGTTATACGTGGCCCCATTAACCGAAATCTGGTCAGCTTTCTAGGCAGATAATAATTATGTAGCTGCAAGAATTCTCAAGGTTATTCTAAAGTTTGAGAGAGAATGTGGTAAAATAGGTGGCCTTAGTGTCGACAATGCTGATGCCAGTTCAGTCTTTAAAGCCGTGACTACCAGTTACGAACAAGGAGAAGGGAAACAGAGGAGCTCGATTTTGTTAATCACGACCATATGAAGCCAAACAGGCCTTGAAGTCAAGGAAAGCATAGGGGTAATCAGCTGCGGCTGAAAACTGAAATGTAAATACTGAACGGGGAAATAAAGTGGACAAAAAGATAACTTGTCACTGTGGGGATCGAACCCATAACCTTTGCATTACGTGTGTTGCATTACCAATTGTGCTACGGCAATCCGTCCACTAACTTGGGTATTTATGTGTACTAGATGTAGCCCTGGGAGTGTTAACCAGCGTCACTCAGAGCCATGGCGGGGCGGATGCGGAACATTCCCCCCCTTTTTTTTTTGACTGATGGCGTCACATAACACTGACTTGGGAAAGCAGGCACGTGGCTAATAAAACCCTCGTATGCTACCTAATGGCATTCAAGAATGACAGATTCGAGACCTTGATATTGTTACGTGAGGAAAACGAGGACCGGTGAACGTGCTTGCGGTCCCGGGTTGGAAAAGAGAGAGAGAGGGACGACGCTGAGGTGCATCAACCAGCCAGCCGCTCTTGCACTCACTTCGCGACCTAAAATAAACGGTCCCCTTATCTGTAAGGTTTAAAACGGTATCCTTTGCGCGTAACAAAGTGGTGGAGGTGCGGGTAACGCTCACAACAACGGAACCGTCACTGCTGCGCTTCGTCTCGAAGTCGCGACTTGCCGGCCTCCGCCATCTTCCGTGACCATCTTTGCCATGCCTGAAGAGGGCCTGAAGAGTGCCTGAAGAGTGCTGCCCTCGGGCTCCCGCTCCGAGGGCAACCGCCGAGCAGTCCGGTGCCGTACTACCGAGTTCCACCCACCTTCGGGGAAAAAGCGGGGAGAAGAGGAGAGAAGATGCCGAGAGTGGCTCGTCCACTATAAACGAGTGAGCAAGTCCAACGGGTGGGATTCAATCCGCTCAGCTCCACCAATGTGGTGTTCTCCCTGACCGACACCGCACCGTGTGTGGTACGAGAATCACGAGGAGGCGCTTAGAACGTGGGAATTTTTGTTGAAGAGACTCAAGGCCTGTTTTGGGGACTCAGTCGCCAAAAGAAGCGTGCTGAGCAGACATTGTCGCAACAGGCGCAGCTACCAGGTGAGACATGCACCACGTATATAGAAGAAGTTTTTAAAGCTGTGCAAGGTGGCAGGTGCTCGCATGTCGAAGAAGAAATAAAGTCGGACATTTGCTAAGGAGTGGCTGAGGACGTATCAATTTTCTAATCGGTAAAGAAAGCCTAGGTTCTGTGTCCGACGTCATTCGGCATTGCAGAACTTTTGAAACGCTCAAGATGCGTCGGATTACGCCAAAGTTTGGTCGGTTGGCAAACGTTACGACGGTTGCCAGTGTGGATACGAGCCCTTGCCTCGACCTTCCTTGACCATAGCCAGATTGTCCGCGAGGAGCTTTCCCGCCGCGATGAGATGTCGCGTTCAACAGCTGACCACCATGTCATGTACACGCGCGTGAGGGTATGACTGCACCACGTTCGGCCCCTTGGCAACCGATGGTTAGCACAGGGCCCGTAGAGTACAGCGCAGCCCCACAGTCTCGGATGACAACACGCTCTCCGACTCCACGCTATGACCGACGCGCACAGCGCACGCCTTCTCGACCCCCGATGTATCGTCATGACAGCTGCCATGAACCAACTGAATACACAAGAGAAAATGACAGTATTCGCTTCATCGACGAACAACCAAGGTTTCGACCTCCCCCGGTGTGTTAGTTTGCGGTGTCCCGGGTCATATATCGCGGTTGTGTAACCAGCGTATGAACACGTGGTATGGCAGCCTTCAGAGTTTTCACGGCCTCCGAACGGCCCCATGGTGTCCCGTGGCCAGCCCACGCATCGTCTGGCTACGAGTATTGGCCGCGCAGCTCCCGGAATCGCTCCCCAGCGTCTGACAGGAGTTTGACGCCCCCACCGCGTCCTCGTGCTTCCCGTTCTCCCTCACCGCTAGTCGCAACGCATCTCCTTCGTCACCGGAAAACTAGCTAGCGGCCGATGGAGGTGAGGTCGCTGGAGATGTGCTACTGACAGAAATACCTCCTGTGTTGATGCTTAAAAACAAAGTGCGCGTTTTGGTAGATAATGTGCCTGTGATGCTCTGGTGGACACAGGCGCAACATTTCGGTCATGAGTGTCTCTTTTAAAAGACGTGTTAGGGCGAAAGGTGTTGTTTAAATGGGACGAATACTTAAAGTTCTGTGGAGTGAGTGGCGAGCCTTTGCGACCTATTGGTGTGTGTAGTGCTGACGTGTCTTGGGAGGCCATTTATTCTCACAGAGTTTGTAATTATTCCTCGGCGACTCATGATGTGATCCTCGGCATGGATTTTTGCGGGAGTGTGGTGCCACTGTCGACTGCCGCACAGGGAAGGTATTCGAGTGGTCAGATTCCGTCAGGACTCCTTGAGAAACCCTGTAGATCGCGAAACTACGAAACTACATTGTGTGTTGTGGTGATACGGTCGTACCTGCTCATCTACCGTTTGTGTTCCCGTTGCCTGTTGCGGCGCCAATTCCGACAGCTTCGATGCTACCGTAGTAGAACCGCAAGCACGTTCACCGGTCCTCGTTTTCCTCACGCGTAACATTCACTTTGTTACGTGCAAAGGAGACCGTTTGTAAACCTTACAGATGAAGGGGACCGTTTATTTTAGGTCGCGAAGGTGAGCGCAAGAGCGGCTGGCTGTTGATGCACTCAGCGTCGTCCTCTCTCTCTTTTCCAACCCGGGGACCGCAAGCACGTTCACCGGTCCTCGTTTTCCTCGCGCGTAACATTCCTCCCGTCGCAGACGAAGCCGGCGGGCGAGTCAATCCATTTGTCTTGAAGTGAAGAGTTTCAAGCGGGCCACATGGACCACTTGGGTCTTGGCAGCTCTTCTACCACTCGCCATGAGGCGAGCTATGTTATAGGTGACTTTCAGTCTGTTAATAATCACAAATGGGTCATCGTAGGTGGCCAAAAGCTTTTGGCATAACCCGCGTTTCCGTACTGGAGTCCACAGCCAGACTAAATCACCCGGGCGATAGATTACCGGACGGTGGCGAATTTCGTAGCGTGCTTTGATCTGTCCTGCGATGCCAAAGTGCGCAAACGAGCAATACGACGAGCTTCTTGGCAAGGCAGAGAGTCTCGGGACAGTGAGATTTTCGTGACTGTGGAAAGGGAAAACAGTGTCGATGTGTACCGGGGTGGCTGTGCGTACAGCAGGAAGAAAGGGCTATACCCGGTAGTCTCATGTTTGGCGGTGTTGAACGCGTACGTGATAAAAGGCAGTACGTCATCCCAGTTCTTATCTGGTCGGATGAAACATACATAGATATCATGTTTACAATTGTTCGGTTGGTGCGCTCCGTAAGCCCATTCGTTTGTGGATGGTACGGTGTCGAGTGACGCAAGTGGGATTCACACATACGAAGCAGCTCCTCCACGACATCCGCTGTGAATTGTCGTCCACGGTCGCTGATGATCACGCGAGGCGGACCATGTCGCAGGATGACATATTTCAGCAGGAATATTGAAACGTCATTGGCAGTTGCGGAGGGCACGGCCACCATCTCGCAGTAGCGTGTGAGGTAGTCGACGCAAAAACTATCCAACGATTTCCTTTGGCTGATTTCGGAAAGGGCCCACGAAGTCAATGCCCACTTGTTGGAAAGGCGTGCTTGAGGGGCGGATCGGCTGCAGGAGACGGCTGGACCTGTAGATGGACGTTTGTGGCGCTGACACTGCATGCAGCTGGCCACATACGTTTCAACAGAGTGTCGCATTCCAGGCCTTTGCGCGTAACAATATGAATGAACTAGGAGAAGTAAAATGAGGGGCTCGATTTTTGTTAACCACAACCATATAAACCCAGCAGGCAATGAAGCCAAGGAAAGCATAGGGCTAATTAGCTATGGTTGAAACTAAAATGTAGAAAATAATGAAGAGGAAATGAAAGTGGTCGAAAAGGATAACCTGTCGCATTACGAGTGCATCGACCTGCCTCGACTAAACCAAACCTCTGCATGGCCAGCAGCTTGCTAACTGGGCAGGATCAACGAGTTACTGTACATCCTAGCCAAGGCTCAAAGTATCCTGATGTGAGAAATGCGCTGACCTGGAGGACAGAGAGCTCGAGGCGCAGCATGGTGATGAACATGAAGACAAGCAAGATGCGGCCCGTCAGCTGCATGTACGATTGGGCTTGTTCTCGCCCAGGGAAGGCACGCCTGCAAACAAGCTCTTGGCCTCCACCCGGCTCTCGGCAACCAGCAGGAGCAACGCCCCAATCAGCGACATGCTCCTGCAAGTGTAACCACGTTATTAAGCACCTGCACATGACTAAACTGCCCAACCACAGTGGCTGTACACCAGAAAAGCACTATTTGAAGCAGAAAAAAAAAAAAGCTCAAAATAATTACCCAGGCCACGTCATTCCTAGGCAATGCTTGCATTTGCTTTCTCCATCACATGGTTGTACATTTCAGCACTTAAAGTGCATGAGCAGCAAAGTTAAATGCGGGTAAAGCCTGCCATGTCAAAACATTTGTCAAGCACGACAAGTGTGAAACAGCATAGACTTGGCAGATATGGAACACCAGGAAATCATGCGAATGCAAACACTCTTGAAAAATGTCACTGCAACAAGGACACACAAAAAAACATGCACCATGTGTCCTTGCTTCAGTCCTGCTGAAGACATGAGAACTACACGGCATGGGTTGCATCATGACCTTTTGTTTGTATTGAAGGCATGCTAAGGCTCCGTCTCTTTAATGCTTCAATGACAAGCCATGCATTACTGATATATAGTTTTTCCAGACAGACAACCTTGGAGCAGAAAAACAAACTATAGTAATACCCAAACTACAGTGACAAAGCAAATGTTGAGAAGCAACATCGCCAGTGATCACACAAGGAATGTCATTGGAGCCAACGCTTTGGTGTTATTCACTTCAAGCCTCCATCTTCCAGAGAACCTTGTCTGAATATGAACAGAGTTGCTATTATGTTCACAAGAATATCGTCGATCCCACTTGTCCTGCTATCCATGTATTGTCTGTCACCTGACCTGCATCCGCACAACGCATCGTGTGCGGCTTGCGGGCGCACAGTAGCCAGCCCTTTCAGTTGATGCTCCCGCTCCTGCAATTGGTAACATGCGAGCAGGAATCAACTAGGAAGTTCCACAAGCTGAGAATCATTTGTCTGCCTGGTCTATTCTTGTTGCAGATGGAGACCGTTTAAGTGGCATACTGTATGTTCACACATTGTTTGTGGCTCAGGTGAGTCAGCACGGTGCAGTTTCAGAACAGACTACAGTATAGACCACTTATAACGTAAACCACTTATAGTGCAGGACCGGATATAGTGCAGTCTTTTCAGATTCCCGTTAATTTTCCATAGCACTCCATGTATACACGTATCGCTTATAGTGCAGCTGCGGGAAACGAAATACCGGTTACAGTGCGGCTGCCTGGGAGTACAGAAGTCAGCGGAGACGGTGAACGCTCCCCTCAAACGGGCGCCCCAAGGAGTGCTCGAGAAGGAAAAGAGACAGGAAGTGGAGGAGAAGGGCATGTGGTGCGAGAACGAACAGCCAGTGAGGCTGAAACCAGAATCTTGAGTGCGAGTCGTGAAATATCACGGCGCACATAGCGAACGAGCGCCACGAAACTGCCAACGCCGGACAACGCTCGCTTCACGATAACGGCAGTAAACGAAACTTCAGGGAGAGGGGCGGTGCCGGCACGGCACGGCGAAGGGCGCACGCGGAGACCGTGGAATGTGAGGGAGGAGGGCGGCAGGGAAGCGGATTTCGCCTCGGCAACTCCGCCGCTTCGGTGGCTCCCTCGCCCTCCCTCGTAGCTCCCTCACTTTCGACTGTCACAGTGCATGCCCGCCGCCATGCAGGCGCCGCCGCTCCAGCCGGCCCGGCGCCAGCTCCCCGAAGTTTTGTTTTCTGCTCGTTATCGGGAAGCAGCATTTGCCGGCGGGGGCAGTTTCGTTGGCCGGCCTGGGACAGCGCCGCTGCTTCCCTCTGCGCCGTAGCCACGCTGTGTGCAAGGTCAACACGTGACTAGAAAGTAGAGGAAGCATAAAGGAGAAAGAAGGGTTCACTGCCACTCACTGCTTGTCGGCATGTACACGCATGTTCCGGCGCAACGCAGAATCGGCGACCTTGCCATTTGAGAGAGGGTGAAATTTTCGCCGCATTTTTTTTCTTTCTTTTTTGTTTTGTTCGCGCGACATTGAGGGGTCTCTCCTAAGTTTTTACTCTATGGCGGTGCCCTAGCAATGCCGGCCGGAGGCGCCGCCACGTGAATTATTTCGAATTAACGAGATTCGACTAAATTGAATGCAAACGTTCTAGCTGCATTCCTCAACTGTCGCATATGGGCGCACGACGGCTCGGTGCACATGTTTTGCATATGTGCGGGCCTTGAAAATTGTTGCTTTGGTTATAGTGCGGTACCGCTTATAGTGGCGGATGTTCGCGACTCCGGTGACTTACGTTATAAGTGGTCTACACTGTAGTTTGTACATTGGTTCCGTAATAAAAATGCACGATAGAGTTTCATGCATGCGAGAGGCACCAGTCATGCCGCAGGTGCTCGCATTAATTGCAATTTGTAGATCGAATTTTCTCAGCGCCAAAATTACAAATTTCATATGGATCCAAATTATACTAAAGGCCCCTCACCAGGCCCTATGCAAATTTTATATACACTGGAAGTTCTAAAACAGCGTATAGGGATAATTTACAAAAATTGATTGATTGATTTGTAGGGTTATTGGCGCAAGGGCCAGAGTGCCAAAGAGCGCCAAGTCGAGATCTGTGCTTCTCAATGATAACGTGTTAAATGAGGAGTAATAACACGGCTGTATAGAGGCCTAAAACATTCGCTGAAAAGTTTAAAATAGATGTGGTGCAATGTGGCTGTAAAAGGCCTCAAACTTACTCGCTCTAAAGTGCTAAAATACAAGTTTGTACATATTAAAATGACACCGATTGATTGTGTCTGCGATGACAATAGATGTTTCACGAGATAGGGATGATCAGTAAAATATGTAGTGACTAGCACTAGTGCCTCAGCAAAGGCCTTGATGCAAGGGCTGGGAGGCACGTGCTCTAGAAAATGGTTTCATTGCAGCTACGACCTCCAGGTGGACAAGTAGCCTGGCCAAATACAGTTAAGGTGTCAGTTAAAAAGTCTAGTACGGTTCGAAAAGTAAAAGGGGTTCGTTGCCAGAAAGAATGCTGGTGTAACGGTATGTGTTGGAGATAAGCGGAGGGGAAGTACTTTTTCCTTTCTTCTCTATTCAGCGCATTGAATAAAAACATGAATAACTGTAAGCCTGTTCCCACATTTGGTACATGTCGGAGGTTCGCTTCCTGTCAAGAAGGAGTGAGTGGCATAAGTGTGTCCTATTCTTAATCTACAAAGAAGAACTTCCTTATGTCTTGCTGTTCTTTCAGATATCCAGTTATCTAATTTAGTTTGATAACGTGTAGCTTATTCACTACTGCATTATCCATTGGTCCTGCCAGTACTTCCTCAGTTTGGAGTAAGAAGGGCTTAAGTTATGTTGCTGGTATGGGTTTATTCATATCCGTTTCATTAAAAGCGACTGATGTTGCATTTTCGTCAGCAGCTACATTACCTTTTATGCCCCTATGACCAGGTACCCAACATAGGACGATATTTAGTTGTACATTAAGGCTAAGCATAGTTCTGTGTATAGTTCATTAAACGGGGTTCTTATGTTTCGAGAACTCATTAGGGCCCTTACTACGCTTAATGAATCTGTGAAGACGATGGCTTTATTTAGCTATTTAGAATTTATTGGCTTTGTCTGATGTGGTTTACAGCTGAGAATATCGCGTACGCTTCAGCCATGAAAATACTTGTGTAGGGATTCAGAGCACCGGAGGTGGAAAAAAATGGCCCAAGAGCTGCATACGCGACACCAGCAGATGATTTGGAAGCATCTGTATGAAACTCGGCACAGCAATACTTCGCTGGAGTTCGAGAAATGTGATCGTATGTGCCTCAGGTGCATGTTTCGTTATTTTGACAAAAGAGATATTGCACTCCATGGTCTGCCATTCCCAAGGCGGTGGTAGGCGAGTGGGAGGCATTAGATATTTTCTGGGAGGTGAATATCTGTTTCTTCTGCCATTGCTTCCAAGCGCAGGCTCAAGGAGTTCTAATAAGTGAGCGGTTATGATAAAGTCTGGCAGCGGACAGGTCGCTAACGATGGAATGACATGGATGCTCGGTGTCTGATTTACCTTAGTGTAGTATGAAAAACTTAAGAATGTTCGCGTAGATGTAAGGACCATTCGTTGGACTCGACGTACAGACTTTCAACAGGGCTCGTTAAAGGCACTGTTGCGAGTCTTATACCGAGGTGTGGATGGGTCGAGCATCTTTAGCGCACTCCGAGTTGCGGAATGGTACACCACGGCTCCGTAGTCGAGGGTGATTGTACAAGACTCTTGTACAGGCTAAGCAAACATTCCTGTCACTGCCCCAGGTTGTTCGAGAGAGCAGCTTGAGGAGGTTCATGGTTCAGGCACTTTCTTTAAGATTTTAAGTGGGGAACAAAGTTAAGTTTTTGTGTCCAGGAAACACCTCAAAATTTGTGTTCAAGGCTGACAGTAAGTCTTTCTCCATTAAGGTTAATATGTCGTTCTGGTACTACACCTCTCTTGTTTGATGAGAACAGGACACATGTGCTTTTTTGAGGGTTCAGTCTAACACGTTCTCGTCCGCCACTTTGAGAATCTATTCAAGCCAAGCTGTAGCTGCTTCTCGCAAATACTAAGATTACACGACCTGAACCCTATCTGTACATCGTCCACATAGACGGAGTAAAAGAGTGTGCGAGGTTATGGTGTGTAGGGAGTTCATTTTAACAATAAATAGCGTACAGCTCAGTACTCCACCCTGCGGTACACCGGTCTCCTGTATGAATGGTCGAGAGTGCACGTTGCCAACTCTAACACGAAATGTCCAGTCAGAGAGATAACTTTCAATTATTCTCAGCAAGTTGCCGCGAATTGTAGAAAGATCCCGAAGCGCCACGTAGTATCATACGCCTTCACCATGTCAAGAAAGACTGATAATACAAGCTGTTTGTGGACATAGGCATCCCTGATGTACATTTCCATGTGCAGAAGCTAATCTGTCGTTGATCTACCCTCTCTGAAACCATAATATGGGTCTAATTTCTTGTTTATTTCTAGATAGTGGACCAGGCGCCTGTTTACCATCTTCTCAAAAAGTTTGCATAAGCAGCTCGTCAATGCTATAGGCCTATAACTATTAGCCAAAGAAGAGTCCTTACCCTGTTTCAAAATGGGAATTACGATGGCCTCTTTCCAAGCAGAGGGAATGTGGCCGGAAGACCAGATAGAATTGTAGAGACAAGAAGGGTTTTTTGTGTTTCATACGGCAAGTGTTTCAGCATTTCTATAGGATGCGGTCAGAACCTGGGGCAGATCTGTTACAGCTGTTTAGTGCTGCCTGAAGCTCTGCCATGCAAAAAGGTCTATTGTATGCCTCACATCTTGTGCCTTTCCGTTCTATGGTTGTCCTTCTATTTGCCTTTTGTACCTCTGGAATGTTTCAGAGTAGTGCGACGAGCTGGACATCTGTTCGAAATGTGCGCCGAGAAAGTTCGCCTGATCTTCCATGCTGTCGCCCTGAGTATTCACCAAAGGCAGCGAGTAAGGCTGTCGACCCTTTATTCTTCACTCTATTCCAGACCTTTGTTCATCAGTGTAAGAGTTAATGTCCGATGCATACTTTCTCCAACTCTCTCTTCTAGCTTGTCGCCGCGTTCTCCGAGCCTGGGATTTGACCTGCTTGAAATTAACTAGATTTTCTGCCGTCGGAGAATCCCGAAGTAAACCCCATGCCTTGTTCTGCTTCTTACGCGCTATTCGACACTCATTGTTCCACCATGGAACATGGCGTTTTGTGGACAATCCACTTGTTACAGGGATACATTTGGAGGAGGTGTCAAGGAGAAAAACCGTAAAATATTTAACTGCAACGTCTATGATTAAAGCACACATGTCGTCCAGGATAAACAAGCAAGATTTTAGAACTTTTCCAGTCGGCTGAGTCAGTTTTCCAGCGAGGGAATTCTGGAGGACATTCATTAGACTTTGGTATGCATACAACTACCGGGAAATGGTCACTCCCGTAAGGGTTTTTAATAACTTTCCATTTAAAGTAAGGTAGAAGAGTAGGAGATGCAATACTACGGTCTATTGAGGAGTATGTTTTGTTTGCCAGATTATAATATGTGGGCTCTTTCCCATTCAAAAGACATGCATCTGAAGAAAAAGGAACTGTTCAATCAAGCGACCTCTCGCATTGCAGCATGAGTCGCCCCATAGGTTGCTGTGTGCATTTAAATCTCCAAGCACAAGATACGGTTCAGGTAGCTGATCTATTAATGTTTGGAATTCTTGTTTATGGAGCTGATAGTGCGGGGGTATGTACAAAGAGCAGATGGTAATAAGCTTGTTTAGAAGCACAACTCGAACGGCCACTGCCTCTAGGGGCGCTTGAAGTTGTAGATGTTGACACACTATACCTTTGTGGAGTATAATGGCTACACCACCAGATGATGCGATGGCATCATCACGGTCTTTAGGGAAAATAACATAATGACGAAGAAAGTTAGGGTGTTTGGATTTAAGATGGGTTTCCTGTACACACAACACTTTTGGATTGTGCTGGTAAAGAAGTTCTTGGATTGTCGAGGTTCCTAAGAAGGCCTCTGACGTTCCATTGCATAATTTGTGTGTCCATAACGAAGTTAAATTGGTGCTGTGTGTATGAAAAAGAATGTGTTTTAGCCTACAGAGCCGTTTGCGGCTCTGTAATTTTGGTTTTGTCTTTTCTAGAGTGGTCCAAAGAATTTGGCCGCTCTTTAGGTGCTGGTTGCACAACCTTGCTTGGGGTAGTGTCCATAGCCTCTTGTGAAGTGCTGGACACTCGCTCTAACGAGCGATGTGTACGTCGTGTAGCCTTCGCCTCGAGGGACGAAGGCTGTGGTCTCACCAGCCCGGAGGCCGATGGATCCTCCTTAGCCTCTGAGCTGCGATGGCTGCTGCCAGCGCTAGTAGAGGCCTCTGGTGTGGCCCATTTCGAGGGAGGCAGGGCAGCCTCCGCTGCTCCCACCATGGGGGCGGGTGGCAGTCGCCTCAATACGCTGCGCGTGCCTTGGGCGACCGCCGGGGTCCGTCGAGGTGCTGCCCCCTGTTGCACCACTTTGGCAAAAGAAGTTTTCGTCGAAAATGCAGGTGAAAGACGCTGTCGTGCTTCCCGAAACTGATATTCTCTTTGACTTTGATAGTAATGATCTCCTTTTCTTTCTTCCAGGCTGCACAAGATCTGGAATATTCAGGGTGGCTACCATCGCAGTTCGCGCAATGGGCCTCAGCAGTACAGTCATCAGCAGAGTGATCTTTTGTAGCGCATTTCGCACAAGTTAAACGTCCTCGGCAGCTTTGAGAGGCACGGCCAAACCTCTGACACTTGTACAGCGTCGTGGATTTGGAATGCAAGGTCTTACACGCAGTTTGAAGTAGCCTGTTTCTATTGCATCCGGGAGTGTACTAGAGCCAAAAGTAAGTACTATGTGTTTGGTTGGTAGTTCTTTGTTATCGCGCCTAATTTTTATGCGTTGTAAATTTATAACATTTTCTTCTTTCCATCCATTTAGGAATTCTTCATCAGTCAAATCCATGAGGTCGTCGTCTGAAACCACACCCTTGATGGTGTTCATTGTTCGGTGTGCACTAACAGATATGGTTTTATCGCCAAGTGCCACCAGGTTTGTTAGCTTTTCGCACTGCATCTTGTCGTTTACTTCAATCAGAAGGTCCCCTTGCCATCTTGGTGGCTTTGTAGCCACTTCCAATTACCTCCGCAAGACATTTTGACACCAAGAAGGGTGAAATGTTTGTTGCTTTTTTCAGTGTTTTCACAGTGAATCACATGATACTTAGGGAATGTGTCTCGTTTCTTCAGAAGGAATTCAAAGGTTGCATCGGTGCGCCCCTTTTCGGGGGACGATCAGGTGAGAAGGGTTTCGAGGGTCCCATGGAATGAGTTGTTTGTTCGGTATCAATGCCAGTCACCCACCACCGAGCCCAACGAGGGGACACGGCAGAGATTGTTGTGAAGCAAGCCCTGCCATGCCAACTGTACATTGTTACTATAACAACATATGTCATAATCAAGGTAGATCATAGCACACAAGGTTAACCCTTGCTGCCAGGAATGTTGGAAGTAAATGGAAGAGAGAAGAAGACAGGAAAGATTGAAAGTGATAGGGAAAGGCGAAGATTGGAGAGAGAGAGACAGGAAAAGGCAACTACGATTTCTCCCGGGTGGGTCAGTCGGGGGTGCCGTCTACGTGAAGCGGAGGCCAAAGAGGTGTGTTGCCTCCGCCGAGGGGCCATGAAGGTCCAAACACCCGGCTTCGGCTCAACCCCCAGGATCCCCTTTTCCCCGGACACGGCTAAGCCACGTACGGTTAAACGCGGGAGGGGCCCTCATGTGCTCGGGTCTGTGGTGTCGCCACACACCAAACGCCTGCTTACGCAGAATTTTACAAAAATAAATTTTCAAATGAGTTCATTATTTTGAATGCCCTGTTACCATACTGCCAGTGCGACTACAACAGAGACAATCTTTGCCTTGAGTGGCGAGCGACGTTCCTTCCCTAGTCTTCCCATACGGAGCCGCTTCCTTTCTTGCTGCACGGCACATTTTTGGCTGCGGCATAGCGCGTTCCACGGACGATTTACCGAAGCAATGGTCGGCGACGTTACTAGGACTGCGTCGTACGTCGCATGTGTGGTTACCTAGACTCTCTGGCTGGGAGTGACGGTTCCTCGAGGGGGAGGACGTGCGGTGTTTGCCTTGAAATGTCAGCCGTGTTCGTGGCACGCAGCGCTTTAATGCTTCACAGACACGATCGTCAGTGCATCAAGTATGCGCTGCCTTGTTTATTCAAAATGGCCATACCTAGTGAGGGGCCCTTTAAAAAGCATGTCACTATTTTATTACAGCAACATTACTTATGCTTTACATTGCTTTTATACACTCACGTCAATTACTGCAACGGAACATATCAATTAGGTAATTGCAACTCATCCATTGTCAGGCTTTGAATCATCACTCACAGTGCATACTGTGCATCTGCCTCCCCTATTTCAGAGAGTTTTTTGTACAGACCAGCCTCATTTCATTTAACCTGGGCACTATGGCTTACCACTTAAATCACCACCCTAACATTGTGGTCATTATAGACACCGTACAGATAATTAATTTTAACACATCTAGACTTGCCAGTCAAATATATTCTTCCAAAGGCTTGTACTAATTATCGCAAGCAAACAATCTGATTCTCAGCCATGAACTTTTGGAATCACTTACAGTTCACATTCAAACTGCCAGATGCCAAACAGTTTCAAACAACTGCTAAAAAACACATAATTCGTATTATTCATTGTTGCATTCTGGTCCTTTTTCCACGTATCGATTTGGAGATACTTCTTCAATTAGCTTTTATGCACTCGTAATAATTATTTACGTTAACTACTTCGTTTATCTCCTATTCTAATTACGTTTTAAGAGTCATTAAAACAAAAGGTCCATTACAGTACTTTGTTCCGCGACCTCTTTCTGTATATTTCAATTAAGTCTTTACTTGAACATCACATCTGGTACATATGCTGGGGACACAACCAAAAGCCATTATTTGGCTTGAGAGAGTGTGCCATCCTCTGTACTATATTTGACATCAATAAACCGAAGCTGAACAAACATGTGACATTTGTTTGCAAAAAATAAACTTTTGTGTGTCCGACACTTCATTTGCGTGAAGACGGTACGGTTTTTACGGCATGCGGGGCCTAGGGTGGTAGCCGTATTTAGTTATTTATTCATATTGCCTCTACAGGACCCAAAGGAGCATTGTGTAGGGGAGGGAGTTGCAAAAAATACCGACAATGAAGGCATAAAAAGGAATGCAATACAGAAAAATACATGAAATGCAAAAATTGTTCACACAAGCAAGGAATCAAAGTATATATTGGAAGAAAAACAAACAGTATGCAAGTGCAGAACAAATAAAACTGAAATAAGCATCGTTATACAAAATCAAAATGACATATGAAGTTGCAATGGTTGATGAAATTTAACAGATCGCTCATCGACACAATATTGCTAGAAAGATTATTCCATAGTGCTATGATGCGTGGCAATGCTAAATCATTGAAAGTCTGTGTGTGGCCAAAAATGTGCTTGAAACTGAGATGATCATGAAGTCGACCGAATGTGCGCAAAGGAATTTCAGGCGAGAGGCAACTAGACCATGAACTGCCCGCTCATAATCAGCAGTCTCCGTCCGCCGCCGCGCCCAATCCCTTTTCTGTTCACGCTGTCGTTCTTGGTAGACACGCTGTTCTTCTTCAGACTGTGCAACACGCGGCCTACCCATTTAGCAGTCCGAGCAGAACTGAGGAAAGAAGCCTACAGAGCATGACGTCAGGAGACAGAAGACACTCGAGATTGGTAGGCACTGTTTGAATACACGGGATGGCATACACGTGTATGGTGCAACATAGACATGGCCGACGCGGGTCAAAGTGTAGTATCTGTTCTTATCAGCTTAATATCTGATATGGGTTGTATTTGCACCCAAGATATTAAACTTATTTTTGCAAGTTAGCGGAGTGCTTGAAGCCTGCTTCACCTCCGCCGCGGATCGGCCTGGTATTGCAATATCTTCGAGATCGACCCAACACCAGCAGCCCAACACCATAGCCACCGAGTTCCATTCAGTTTATTTTCCTTAAAGTATTACATTGCAAAATCAAGGACTAACTTCCCTCGCAACAAAAAGGAACAATGAAGTTTATGTGACAGACACGAATTCGTGAATACTTTCTTTCATAGGCTGTCACCGATTACTATAGGCTCGGAAACAGCACCCAATCTGCCTAGTGTCCTACATGTAGGACGCTGCTGTTTCAAATGTGACAAAGTTTTGAATACAGAGCATAGATATTCTGTTGTATGTGCATTTTGCCCCTCATGAAAAGGTAATGACATTCTCGGCAGCAATCAACTATATTTGAATCAATTTTGGTAACTACCTGCCTCGAGATGGCGTCCTTCTTGAAGTGCAATTGAAATGCAAATGATAGGGCACTGCTTGCAGTAAACAGGGAAATTTGGATGCCAGCAATGAATTTTGCGGTCACAACCGAGAAGTGCACCAAGCAGGCCGCTAAGGCATTTTTATGCGTGAAGGGATACATTTTAGCGCCCAAAAAGATTCCGGATCCATATAAGAGCACTTGCAGCTCCACCTAAAAATTTGCAAACGGCTATAAGGGATGAAGACGGTAACATCTACGAAGGAGACATGCTGTGGTAGATCAGAGATGTTATTAGGGATAACTTCAGCACAAAAAAAAAAGAAAAAAAAACATAGTTCAGACTCAAACAGATCCAGCAGCCAGAGAAAGAGAAGCCGAGAGATCAAAATTAGCACACTGAGAAGTGTACTTGTTTATCTTTCTCGGATGACTGCATTTCACCACATAACAAAAAACAAAAACAAAAATAAAAATTAAATTATGGGTTTTACGTGCCAAAACGACCATCTGATTATGAGGCACGCCATAGTGGGGGGCTCCGGATTAATTTGGACCACCTGGGGTTCTTTAACGTGCACCTAAATCTAAGCACACGGGTGTTTCCTGCATTTTGCCCCCATCGAAATGCGGCCGCCGTGGTCGGGATTCGATCCCGCGACCTTGTGCTCAGCAGCCCAACACCATCTAACAGCAGCCTTCACCGCCTAACAAATGTTATCGCTCAGCGCAGGATGCGTCTGCATGTATCGGAAGTTTCTCGAATGTTATCGATGGTTCTATCCGCTGTCTGTTGTCACCGAGTCCTGTGTAATCTGATTGCATGATTGCGCGACATGAATTGTGTAGTACTTTCTGGAAGACACGTGGGCACCAGCAATTACTCTGGAAACTTCGATGACTCATGTATAAAAGCCGATGCGCTTGACCCGCAGACCAGATTTTCGCCGACTGCCGACTGTGTTCGCCGCTACTGTTGTTTTGAGTGTAGCCTAGTCTTGTGGGCACAAGTTTGTCCAATAAAAAGCTAATTTCGTCATCCACAGTATTTCTGCTGTTCTTCATCATCAATAGAAACTTTTGCTCGAAAAAAGCAGAAGAAAATGGCCCTAAAAACACGGCAGCAGGACCCGATGAAATCCCAATACAGCTAATCAAAAAGCCTGGTCTAAAGAGCAAGGCACTACTGACTAATGCCACAGAGCAAGTAATTAGAACGAGGAAAATTCTGGTTGGATGGCTTGAAAGCAAGATGAACCTCATCTACAAAGGCAAAGGAGATAAGACAGGCCAGTTACCGAAACATCGGCGATATTGGTAGCGAGAACTTATGGAGTCATCTACCAGAAGCTCCTCGCTTGCGTATTGAGAGAGATAACGTGATGCGCTCCTCACAGGTTTTGCTGTCGGCGCTCAATAAGAACACCATGCGGGAGCCCTCCTGGACATTTCTGTATGTACTCTCGAAACGAGGGAAGCTTTTTACTGTCGAAACAATAATCCTGGGCAAACAGGAAGCACAGAATGGTTTACTCTTTACCGAACACGTACAGTGAGCACTCGCTGTGCGTGATGCGGTCACCCTAACCGTTTTCTTGCGTTTGTTATAGTGAGCTGCCTGTATCACCAAATGAACAGAATAAGGCTTGACTGCAGCGATCGCATGGGTTAGCAGCGACTGACTGCGCACAATGTTTCGCTTTCACTGCGAGCACGTTTTCGCACCGTGCTGTGAGCTGTAGGCCGCAGCAAGTGATCATTTCACAGTACACATACCATCAGAGCTGTTGAAAATTAATTTCGTTAAACTGGGTCTTCGACGCCTACAGCGACTTGTGATGTGCCGTCGCAACGATTAAAAAAAAAAAAATTCCTAAATCATTGGATGTTTCAATATCTTTCTTTCTCAAGTTGCGTCACACTATATGCTTATCGGCCTTCTCGATGAGCAATTGCATCCTAAGCCAGTGCATTCATTATTTGGTGCTAACACAAAAATGAGCATACGGCATGCCTTTTTTTTAATAGGCTTCTTACCTTTCTAGCTAACTTCCCAGTCAACAAGTTGATAGACTTGGTGACATTAGCTGGGCAGCGCGTGCAGGCAAGCTTCTCAGTGCGCGCTTTCTGCTACTCACCGTGAACATGCCAGCTCCGTAGCAGAAATCTTCCTCGGGGAAGTGCTTGGCCTTCTTGCGCTGCGGGTATGTGTGAAGGCTGACACCGACCACCATGAAGGCAGCCCTATTATAGTGCTTTCAAGTGAAGCAGACACCTGAAGCAGGAAAACCGCTTGAGTGGAACCAAAGCGCAGGTGGAACTTTCAGCTCGGTGCTTCCGACGCAGCTGCTGTGTACATGTGATCCCTCACACTACGCCAGCTTTTCCAGTGGTGGAGCTCGCCCCCAATAAAGAGAAGTGGGTGCAGAAAAATCATGTAATGGGGGAATTACAGAATGGGTTCCGGCGGATGCTTCGAGGATAATATGTTTGTACGAGGGCGATTCATAAAGTAATGCCTCCAAGCCCACTAAATTGCCAATACTGCAAACATTTTCAACTCTTTATCATTAATGCAATGATGTTTAAGCTTGCCTCCCCACCTTCCTATCTCTTCTCCTTCCAGAGTAATTGAGCAATCTATGGCATCCAGTGGTGATGTCCGGTTGGAACAGTGGGCTGTAATTGAATTTCCGACTGCGGAAGACTGTAGCTTTTGTGAAGATTTGATGCGGCTCGATTTTGGTCTTTCAGAATCCTTGCCCACCTCCGCAGTGCTGATGTCAACACAGGCATCGCCATAAACTGCAGTCAGACGACGATGAATGTTGATGGGCGCACAACCTTCTGCAATGAGAAATTCAATTACAGCCCACTGTTCCAACCGGACGTCCCCATTGGATGCCATGGATTGCTCGATTACTCTGGAACGAAAAGAGATAGGAAGGTGAGGCAAGTGACATTCTATAGCTTAAACATCAGTGCATAAAGAGTTCAAAATGTTTGCAGTACTATTGGCAAAGTAGTGGGCTTGGAGGCATTACTTTCTGAATCACCCTCGAACTAACTCGGTGCATAGAGATTTCAGTAGCTCAGAATAGACCTTTATGGACAGCATTTCTAGATATTAAGGGAGCCTACAACATAGATAGGGAATTCTTATGGGATATTCTCAAGCACGAAGACATAGATGACAATTTCGTGGAGCTGCTGAGGAATATATATAGAGACAACCGAGTAAAATTGTAAAGGAAGGCCGGAAACGCAATGAAGTGGCTGAAATTCACCAACATACCTGCCAACCTCAAGACTTTCAAATTCGTAAACTCGCGACCGGGGGGGGGGGGGGGGGGTGCACGGGAATTCTGCCGAGGAGTACGACTTCAAACACACTTGGAAGTACTGATAGTATCTAGTACTGACGAGGCTTCGAGCACGCCATCACACTTCGCAGCCTCTACGGCTACAAAACACCGGAGTGCCGAGTCGCACTGCGCCCGATGCAGTAGCACGTCGCACAAAAAAAAAGCGAGGCCCACAAAACAGGTCATACAGTAAAAGTTCGTTAATTCGGATTTCACGGGACCGAAACAAATGTCCGAATTAACCGAATGTCGAATTATCGAGGGTATCAAGAAAACAATAAACAAATGCTTACTACGTCAACACGCTCTTATTTGCAGTATGAATCAGCAAATTCTGTTTCTATTTTGCATAAACGCAATGCGGAAGCTGCAATTCTCGTCATCTCGCGACTGATTAGAGCTCGCAGCGGCGAAGGTTTCGCGACTTCCTTCACATTGCGGCCGCGGCGCGCGTCTTCATCTGAGACGGGCTTTTCACTAGCGCGCGCACATCCCGTTTATTTTTTCGCCAATGTCGCCGGTCGCCGCCCATCGCGATGTAGACGGTGCGCCTCTTCCTCTTCACAACCGCAATCTCTCTCTCTTCATCCTCGACAGCTTTACACTGAGTAAAAACGAAACTATTGCTTACTGCAACCGCTGTCAACGTGATCATGCACGACGACCTTGCGGTTCTGAAGGCGCGCGGCCGACGCACGCATAGTCAAACCGAAACTACCGTTTGCTGCAACTGCGGACGAAACCGCTGTCGATATCGACGCGATCATGCATGGCGACTACCGAGTTATGAAGGCACGCGGCCGACGTGCGTACCGAGTCAAAACGAAACTACTGGGGCCGTATTCTGAAACGTTCGCCTAGGCGACATCGGCGTGCGCGCTAATTGGCTGGTTGAAGAAAATTGAATGACGTCCGCCTCAACCACCCAATCAGCTCATCCAATTTCGCTAAAACAGCCAATCAGCGCACGCCTGAAAGCGAAAAAAGAAATTTCGCCTAGGCGAACGTTTCAGAATACGGCCCCTGTTTGCCACAACCGCAGCGGACGGAATCGCGGCAGCTATCAAGACGATCATGGTTGGTAACTACGCAGTCATGAAGGCACGCAGCCAACGCGGTGCTATGTGCGGCGGTAAACGCAAGCTAGGCACGAATAGGAACAAATAGGCACGAAGCCTTCCGGCGTTGTTGTCATTCCAGTACTCCGTCGCTTCGTTTCGGTGGACGCTAACGTTGTTTTGGCGCGGTCCATTCATGTTTCGGAGGGTGGCGTGGCTTAGAGCTATGGGCGCGGGCCATTCGTGTTCGGAGGGGCGGAAGGGCAACGGGACAGAGGCGCGCGAGGCTGGCGATGCGGAGAAGGATGGAAAACAACGCGCGGCGGCGTGGAATGGCTCAAATTTCTTTTCTTTCTTTTTTTTTTCTCTTTTTTTTTGTCTTTTCAAGGAGTTCGTATTCCATTCCCTGACGGCACGGACACTGAGTGAAACTAGAGTGTACTAGTGAAAACGAAACTACTTTTTACCGCAACCGCTGCGGATGAAACCGCGGCCGCTATCAACGCGATCACGGATGGCGACTACGCAGTTTTGAAGGCACGCGGCCAATGCGGTGCTATGCGCGCCGGCAAACGCAAGAATGAAAGCTTTAAAGGCTCAAATAGGCACGAACGTCCTGGCGTTTGCTGTCATTCCCGTACGATTTGAACTCCGTCGCTTCGTTTCGGTGGACGCTAATGCCGTTATGGTAGAGTACACTCTAGTTTAGCTCGTTTGCGTCGCACATTTGCGGCGCTCCGCGCTCGCCGAGCACCAAGAATTGTCCGAATTAACCGATGTGCGGCCAATACGTCCGAATTAACGAGAGTTTCATTGCATTAAATAATGCAAACGCCTGCCGGGACCAAAGGACGTGTCCGAATTAACGAGCTTTTACTGTACTCGCGAAAAAAGCCTAGCGTCGCGAAAAAAGCCTAGCGGAGGTGACAGGCAAGACGACTAGCCCAGCCTCCCATACCGAACTGTGCCTGCCGCATCGACCCGAAATCGCCGTCGTCTCTGGCGCCACTTACGTACAGGCGGACCTCTATGTTGAGAGTAACGACAACCTGACTTCCAGCCGTCGTCAGGTACTCCAACAATCCGATGACGAAGGCAACGTCACAGATTGAAAAATCTCCTTACTCTGCAGACAATAAAGATTACGGCGCGCATACCTCCATCTCTGCACCCCTACGTAAGTGGCGCCCCTACCCACCAGCAACGGTGTGAATTTATTAAAAATTTTAAAAACTATTTCGCGAATATAACCACTTTTCCGTAAAAATTGAGCCGACATTCGTAAAATCGTAAGACGTGTCCAAATTCGTACATTTTACGGAAAATTCGGAAGAGTTGGCAGGTATGCACCAAGGACAGAAGCAAGGATGTCCTCCGTCTCCATTGTTGTTCACGCTTTATGTTAAGGGCATAGAAAATGGCTGGAAAACAGTCAATTATGGTTTCATTTATCACACATGCGCAATGGCCAAATGTGGTGCAACAGAAGGTCCCTGGAGAAGGTCCATGAAGGTATGCGGACGACATAGTGCTACTAGCGGACAATGCAAGAGACTTACAGAGACTTGCGAATCTGGCAACGCAGTAACAAATCCAGGCCCCAAGTTCAGCACAGAGAAATCAGGAATTATGATCTTTAATGAAGAGACGAGTAATTACGTGGTGTCAATTCAATAGCAAGTCATACCCATAGTCAAGCGATATAAGTAACTCGGCAAATACATAAACGAAGGAAAGGCTTACTCAAGCACCCATCAAGCTAATCTGAAAATAAAGGGAAGCAAATGCACCAATTGAAACAGAGCACCTTGGGGCCACAATAAATATGAGGTGGTGCGTGGAATCTGGAAAGGAGTATGGTACAAGCTCTAACATTCGTAAATGCCATTCTGTGCTTAAGATAAGATAGCTTGTCGAAGTTGGAAGTTAACCAAAGATCGGTAGGCCAGTTGGCTTTGGGAGCCCACGCTAAAACAGCAAATGAGGCAGTGGAGGGTGACATGGGTAGGGCCTCTTTTGATGTCAGAGAAGTGCAGAGCAAAACTAATTTTGAAGAAAGCCTCGGACAATGGATCAAAATCAATGGGTGGCTAGTGCACAAGTATCTGTACTGAAAAGCACAGACACAGAATGGAGGCAGTAGTTAAGAAATTTGGCAACCAAGTACGGGGTAATAGAAAGTGTAAATAGACAACCAGAAGTCATCAGAAAGAAAGTTGGAGAAACAGAGACTGCGAATAGGATGCAAGGAATGGAAACAAAAAAAGACCATGGAGAAGCACAAGAAAGAGAAGAAAGAAATTAGAATGGAAAATCTGTACGAACACAAAGGGCAGTGCTTGCTATGCGAGGCTCAAGCTGGTTAAGCACAAAAAACATAGCGGTGCAAATTCTCGCAACAAGATGAGGCATGTGTATGGCGCAAAGACACTCAGCACATCCTAATGGAATGTGAAGAGATTTACCCGGTCAGACCCATATGTAATGTACACCTTCCAGAAGCGCTTGGGTTTAAAGTGGACAGAAGCATGAACTGGTGAGCAGTCGAGATAAGCAAGAGATGTTTAGAGTATTGGTGGAGATAAAAAGCAAGGAAGAGATTGATACGACTGGATCTGTTACAGGCATAGGTAGACAGAGAAGATTTGGGAGAAAAAGGTTAAAGAGGTGTATTCAAAAATGCTAGAATGAAAAGCATGTATAGCATACCTATTAACTCAAGCAGGCTATGGGTTACCACCCAGTTTCAAAGGAAATGCCAATAAATCATCAGGATGCGGTAAAGCATATATAGGCCAACTGGCAGGTGCCTAAATGAAAGAATGAAAGAGCACTATCATATTGTGAACTCAGCCATTTCTGGGCATTTGGAAACACTGCCAAGATTATGGATGCATACCACATTTTGACAGTGCTTAGCCGCTCCTGTGACAAGATGACTAGATTAAAAGTTGAAGCAGCAGATACAGATAAACTGGACGGTGCGTAAGCATGGCATCCCTAACGCTGACTGAAAAAGAGAAAATGCTTCTTGGTTGTGTGTGTTTAGATGACTAAGCAGTTATGATTAAGTGGCCAACATGGGCTCGTGATTGTTGTATGTTTATTTTCGTGTGTGGTGTGTATGCACATATTTCGTACACTCCCAAAAATAAAAGCAGGTGCAAGTCAGTGCATGTGTGTCGCCTTCTCGTCTTGTCTTCGTGCTGATTCGTTCACCATAGAACCAACTCAAACTCAAACTATCCTCATTCTATATATATATCCTAACGTTCTGCTCATCAGGTAACCACGAATCACCTTTGAACTATTGTCCGATTTCCATAACCTTGCAAAATCATGGAACACGCATATACTCGCACGTAATAGATTTTCTAGATAGCATAACTTTTTCCATTAATTACAGTATGGTTTCCGCAATGGCTGTCATGTGGCAATCAATTAGCTACCTTCATGATCACCTACATTCAAACCTAGATAGATATCCCACACTCAAACGGATTATCATTTTCTTGATTTTGCAAGGGTGTTTGATAAGGGTAGCCCATCAATGCTTAATATGAAAACTTTTTAGTTGAACTTGCACCCAGACGTCTTAATATGGATAAAGGAATTTCTTAGTGAAACTGCTCACAGACCATCAGTATCAGGAGCTCATCATTATTTCACAAGTTCCACAACAGTTCACTATGCCATGCACCTGAAATTCTACTACCATCTTCACACATACACAGGCCATCTAGTAATGTCGCTGCCTGTGCTGTTGCCTTCTTTTCCGCGCACAGCAGCAGAATGGAACGGCCTTCACCTAACACATCGCTGCCATGACCACTTCATCAGCCTTCATGGACAAAATAACATTTTGGACAACCTTCAATTCAATTTCTTGCATTCCCTCCCGTTAGCAATACCCTGCAAGGGTTTTTGAAGGAAGTAAAATGACAATGAAACTTTACTGAGTGCCCTCCGATATTAAAGGGCCCCTCACCAGGCCACATAGCACATTTTTGTTATTTCATTATTTCTCCTTAAGGGCCCAAAGGATTACATAAGGGGGGAATAAAGAGATGTAAACTTGAATTATTTGAGGAAAAAAATACACAGAATACAGTCAGTGAAGTAAGAAATACAAGTTAGAATACATTGAAGATATACAAAGTAAACAGTAGAAAAAATCGGAGCAGGCAGATATTAAGATGAGTTAGTCAGTGTAGGGAACAGCGGTTGTCTGAGGCTGTGTAGTGGATTCTTAGTTTTCCGCTGAATTCTTTGCGTTCGGTGTATGCCACTATATGTTCTGGGAGGGAATTCCACAGCATTCCACAGGGAAATTACTTGTACTTAGCAATAAGTAAGTACAAGTAATTTCCACTATGTTGTCCTTGTTTGTTGGCTTCTTATGATTAATAAAAATCGGGCCCCTCGGTTCCCTTTCTTCTCGTTCATGATGCAAGACTTGAGGTGATGAAGTGAGCAGGTCGGTTCTGGATTGATTCCACATGCGCAGTGCTTGTGAGGGATGCATATTCTAGTTTTGGACGAATGAACATTAGGTATGCCAGTTTTTTAACCTCTGGTGATGCATTACGGCATAAATAGTCCAGCATTCGTGAAGCATTGGAACAAATGTTCCAATGCTTCACGAACTTCTATGTGGCTTTTCCATGATAGCGATGATGTCATATGTATTCCAAGGTATTTGTATGCTTATGTGGTTTCAATAGAGACATTATTCATTGTGTAGCTGTTAGTAATGAGGGTGCACTTGTGAGTAAATGTAATTGACTTGCACTTTTTGAGATTTAGTGGCATATGCCATATGCTGGACCAGTCATCAATGATATGTAGGTCAAGTTATAAATGCAAGGAGTCTTCATAGGATTGTAAATGACACAGTCATCAGAAAATAGCCGTAGTTTTGTAGTAATGTTAGCCGGTAGGTTGTTAATATACCGGGTGTTTCACGTAACTTGAACCAAAGATTTAAAAAAACTGCAACTGAATGAAACCAACGGCATATGGTTTGACGTCATGTGGCGCTCCTTAGGGTATTTTTTATAGTGTGCTTAATTAGCTAATTAACAAAGATCAATTATGCAAAATTTATGACGTTCACTTTAGAGCCAAGTGCGCTTCGTTACGTTGTAGGCATTCCAAAACATCCAATCCAATTTTTGTGGCAATGCATACATGCTGCGTGGCGATTTTTTCCAGCAACCAAGAAAGCCCGCGAAATATGAAATAAAACCACGTGACTGCGCTCATGCGCTACCGTATTGCAGCGCTCTCAACCACGCTGAGCACGCAGCTCCATGCGCCGCGCACTTGAGCCAGAGCTCAAACGAGGAAGGAGCGGGCCAGCAGCGTTCGGTGATTGTCGGCATTCGACCGATGAGTAATAAAGGATGTGGGAGATGATAAACCACACGTCTTCTCAGAACTGAATGCAAGTGTTGTCCCAATTGGCTTCCAGTGGTTTCTTGCCGTGTGCCACTGTCAAAAATGCTGACGCACTGTGATGCGCATAGCAGTGGCCGCTCACTTCGCCACGGTCCGCACGCACGGTTCTTTCGCTTGAAGCACAGTTGAGAGGGCTGCAATACAGTAGAGCATGAGCGCAGTCACGTGGTTTTATTTCATATTTCGCGGGCTTTCTCTAAACGGCGGAAAAAAATCACCGCGCAGCATGTACGTTGCTCCAAAAAATTGGATCGGTCGTTTTGGAATGCCCTCTACAACGTAACGAAACGCACTTGGCCCTAAAGCGAACATTAAAAATGTTGCTTAATTGACCTTACTTCATTAACTAATTAAGCGCAATATCAAAAATACCCTAAGGAGTGCCACATGACGGCAAACCGTATGCCGTTGGTTTCATTCAGTTGCGGTTAACCACTTTTTTCATATCCTTGGTTCAAGTTACGTGAAACACATGAAAAACAACAGCGGTGATAACCAAGCGCCCTGGTAGAAGCGATGTCGGTTAGCGGCGAGCGATGGCTCAAGTTATTGCTATTAGCTTGCACCCATAGAGAAAGTGCTCAATCCATGAGATTCGAGAATTTACTAAGCAATAGAGAATTAATTACACGATCTAATGTGTCCGAAAAGTCTAAAAATATGGCGTCTACTTGTATGTCAAGGTCCATCTAATGTAAAAAGTCATGACTGAACTGGGCGACCTGACTTTCGCATGACAAAATTTTTCGAAAGCCGTGCTTTTTGGGGTAAAAGAAATTAATTGATTCTAGGTGAGTCGGTAAACTGGACGCTATTATGTGCTCCAGTAATTTAGACGAAACGCATGTCGGGGAAATCGGGCGGTAATTACCAACGTTAGTGCGGTCACTTGTTTTGAAACGGGATTATTTCCACTTTTCTCCAGTCGTTGGGGACATCACCCGAGTTTAATGATTGCGTAGATATTAAGTTCAAAATTTTTGGTTGATGGTGAAATAGTATTTTTGAAGAAGCTTGATGTTAATTTGGTCACAGCCAGCAGACGAAGATAGTTTGAGTCCATTAATTAAGTTATGTATACCCTGAATGGTAATGGTATTGCAGGCATTTAGTTTAAAAGGAAGTTTGGGGCGCTTTCAACGGAAGGGCTCAAGCTACAAAACATTGATGAAAAATAATTATTGAGGGCAGTAGCACACTGTTCATTTAATTGGCTCACCGTCGGCATTAACAAGATCTATGGTGTTGGTGTGTGATTTAGTGAACAGTAGACACCAGAATTTTTTAGGGTTTGATTGAAGTATTGAAAGTAGTTCGGATGAGTAAAATGTCTTTTGCGTCCTTTAATTCATTAAGATAGGTGGTAACATTCAGCTGGTACTTTTCCCATGTTTGTAGATTGTTATTGTATGATGCTGTTCTATATAGACGTTTTATCCTGTCCAAGAGAGATTTGAAACGTTCGGAAAACCGGGGGTTGTTGGAATCAGATTTAACAATTACTGTTGGAATGTATTTATTTTTTAAGTTGAGAAGCACGTTCTTGAATAACTCCCAGTTAGTATTTATGGTTCGAGTCAGATACAAGTGTTGAAAACAGTCGAAAAAAATTGCAAGTTGATGGTTAATAGGGTGAAAATTTCCTCTCTCGTAGTCTAACAATTAGTTATTCATAGGCGATCGCTTTTTGATTGGGAGTGAAATACAGATGTGCAGGAGAATATGGTCACTAATACCTGGTAATGTGTTGATTTCGGTATGCGCTGGAAGTTGTTACGTACTCTCTAAGAAGTTTTCTACCACAATAATTTTTCAAATTAGTTGATTAATAGCAGTGATAGAAACATTTGAAGTATATCACAGTCAATGTTATCAAAGCCTTGGTAAAATTGACGTAAATACTGAGCACAATCTCTGCCAAGCTAGAGAGAATATTTAGTGTACAGCGGTTTAGGGGGACCCTGCCTAAATGGTGGCCAGTAGCCCTGGTGGTGTCTTCGGCCAGCTGGATGACCCACAGTTGGTCTTTCGGGGCGAGCATCACAGTCACCCGCTACTCATCGTTATTATGCGGCCCTGTCGGGTTGCCCGAGGGCAAACAGAATGTGCGGCAGGTCCGCCCGTTCCTTAGATAATTCACGTCCGAATACTGGCCTGGGGGGCCAGGCTACCGCTTGTTGCTTAATTAATAAGTGTTGGGTGTGCGGGGAAATACCGGGCCTTTCTTCATTGTAATGACTCGTGATCTCCGGTAGCTAACCATGCGGCGGCCCCTCTTGACCCTAGTGGAGGCGGCTTGGTGTTATTGCAAACAGCGTGCCCAGGACTGGGGAGGTAGCGTGGGCCTAGCGGTCTGGAGGTTGACCAGCAGGAAGGGGCACAGGGCAGAGACGATCGACGTAACGAGTAACAAATGTTTAATTACATCACTACGGAGCGGTCAGCTCTACAAGCTTCCTGACGGAGAGTGACACTCACTCTTGCTTGTGCCGAAGGCTCAAGTCAGTTGGCGGGGGTGTCTGTTATAGTCTTTGAAATGCTCTCACTCAAGGGAGAGAGCGAACGCTCTCTACACCTGCGGCCGCTGCTCGGTACATGGAAGCCAGTCAACGGATTTTCTAACGGCCTCTGGCCCAGCAGAGGAAAAGGCACCGACATGCACACACAGAGACTGCCGGCATCTTCTTGCCGAGGAGGAAAAGGAGCGAATGTAGACATGAAGCTTAACTGCCCGCTCGCTAAAGGGAGACAGCACTGGCGAGCCTACGCAGACAATCCCCGCGTCACGGGCGCCGTGGAGGAGGCGAGAATGCGCCACACTGTTGCGGTCTCCTAGGTGCTTTTTGACCGTGGCTTTGGCGGTGCAACACAAATTGCTCATGACACAGGCCACTCTCGTAACAGCGTGTAAGTCATCGAGCCGTGGCGTGAGCTGCCTTGTTGCCTGGGAGGAAGGAGTGCGCAGGCACCCAGATGATTTGGACTGCCTGCTGGTCGCGAAAGTTAACGAGGATCCGTTGTGCTTCTGGCGAGATGTGCCCCCTCGTGAATTTGTGCACTGCGGCTTTGAAGTCGCTGATTACGTATTTGGCTAGTGTGGAAGCTATTGCTAATGCAATGACCGATTCCTTGGCTACTTTGGCGTTGTTTTGAATCGGGCCGCTTACTTTGGAGTCACCAACCACGTCTACTGCCACGATGGACATGTTGCAACATGTGAATTTTTATTAGTGATTTCTCCAATATTTCAAAATGTTTCAGTGTCCTAAAACGCTATATCACAGCTTTTGTGCACTCTCTGACTCTCTAGCATTCAGGAAAAAAAGAAATCAAGAGGATTGAATGAGTAACAGTGACAAAGTGCTGCTCCCAAAATTTTACACTTGGAAAAACCATTTTTTGAGAAAAATGCTAAAAGTTACAGAGTGTCCAAAAATGGCATTTTATGCTACAAAGCCAGGTAGTTTTCTTCTGAAGCAGCATTGAAGGCTCGTTTTGGAAGGAAAGCGAGCGGCAAACATACTCTTTCAAACAAGACCGAGATGGCCTGGTTGTAAAAGACTGTTTTGGAATAGCGAATGACACAAAATGGGTCATGTCAGCACTTTGATGGGCAAAACTGAACATTTGATTGGACAAATACAGTGCTTTCTTCCTCAATGCGTGTCATTTAAGGGATAAGAAAAATAATAAAAATGAAAACTAAAGTTTTGGTGAATTTTTTGTCTCCAGGACCCATGTGCCCTCTTGAAGGCACAATTTGCAGATAACTCCTCGTGGTGAAGCTCCCCCCTATTATGGTCACCATTTTGTGTTCTGGCTGTGTTCGTAATTCAGGCAATTCCTGCCGAGTCTGAATAATTCTTCGGCTACCCGGTCACTTTATATGCACCCTTGCCTTGTAATCGAATAAATACGTTATGTGTCTGCCTGTAGGGCTCTGTGTGTCTTTCAAATTGTGCTATCTTTTGGGCTTCTACGAGTTCTTTGAGTGTGTTGTGAATACCTAGGGCTGGGAGTTTCTCTTGCGCCCTGCGTATGGGAAGTCCTATTTGTATTCCCATCTAATGATGTCTTCGATTTTGATCTTCTCCGAGACCTCCGAGCTTCAGGTAGGGGGTTACGTACATCATGCAGCTAATAACGAAGGCCTGTAATAGGCGTACCAAGTTGGCCGCCTTCATGCCAGAGTGACGATTGGCTATCTTCGAGATGCCTCATTGTTTGTCAGGCACTGTTTTCTAGCATTTTAATTGCTTCCCCATTACACCCGCTTGCCGGTACGTCAAGTACTAGAACTCTGATGCTATCAACCATGGGTGCACTGCGTTAACCATGGGTGCACATCATGAGTTGCCATCTGCATTAAGTATAACATTTGGTTTGTCAGTAGACCTTTTGCAGCCCCTACATGTCGGGCGGTAGAGCAGCAACTCTGATTTCTGTAGGGTGTAAGATTGGGCTTGTTGGTAAAACATGCTTCAAGGTAGGTTGACAGCGCAAGGCCAGAGGGGACAGAAGAGAGAACAGAGCGCTGAACTTCCAACAGTTAATTTTTTTCCCCAGAAAGCATTGCTATTTATACTGTCATACAATGGCACACCAACCATGCGCAGACGCCACGACAAAAACCAGACAAAATTCAACGTGCCCCCATTGAACTTGCCTTGTCAAAGGTAAATCCAGATGGACCAACTCGTGATAGGCGAAAAATTGGAGTAATCCGTACTTGCATAGAATCGCGCATAATCTGAAAAAGGTCGCTGAGCGTGTAAATGTCAAAGTTGTGTTCTCTGCCCCGGAAAAACTAGGTAACCTATGCAAAATGACCGTCCCAGCATCGAGGCCCAAACGAGAGTGCTGTATCGATAACCAAAAGAAACCTATAGATTGTGCAAAGTCGTTTACCGGATTCTCCTGTCGTGTGGGAAAATTATATCGGACAGACGGACCGCTGCATAAATGAAAGGCTGAAGGAACGCAAGTACAATGTAGACCGCGCAAAACAGGGATGGCTTTCTGCGCATGTGGATGCAGGCCAAGATGAGAAAAATGGAGCATCGTCGCGAAACACGGAGACCGTGTTATACGGGTGATAATCGACGCGGAAGAAATTCTTCGTTTGAGGGATGGTTGCGTCAGTACCCCCTCTGTCGCTCTCACTGACAAGGAGATCAGATACCTCGGGCTATCACCACGCTGAATTTTGTGTGGTTTTTGTCGTGGCGTTTTGCGCATGGTTGGTGTGCCATTGTATGACGGTATAAATAGCGATGCTTTCTGGAAACAAAACTGTTGGAAGTTCAGCGCTCTGTTCTCTCTTCTGTCCCTCTGCTGGCCTTGCGCTGTCAACCTACCTAGATATTCTGATTTCTGTGGTGAACATTGCAGCGCTCTGTCCATCACATACTTTTCAACCTTAAGTATGGCTGCTTGTAAAATTTCTCTATTTGACCATTGCTGCCACCTGTTACCCACAGCGTGATGTCATCAGCGTACAGGCTATACTGTAACCCTTCAATGGTATTTAGTTTTGCCAGCAGGCCTAACATAGCTACATTGAACAGAGAGACAGGATTGATCCCTGTGGCATGTCCCTGCTTTCAAGTTCCATGTCTTCCGATCTGCTCTCGCCTATTGTGATTTGTGCGATGCGGTCTGAGAGGAAGTCCTTAACGTACGCGTAGGCTGGTTTACCTGCTCCTAACCTTTGCAGGTTCTTTAACATAGCCTTGTGTGTGATGTTGTCAAAGGCCTTTGTGAGATCCAGTCCTAGGATAGCTTTAGTATCCGCTGTCCGAGATCCCACACCTATTATTTTTGTTTGAGGAGTGTGAAGTTCCATAGAGCTAAACTTTTTAAAGCCATATTGCGCACATGAAATCATATGTTTTTCGAGAAAGGCATTTATTTGACAATGCATAGGTTTTTCAAGTCCTTTGGAAAATATAGGCAAGATCCAAAATCGGCCTACAGTTCCTGATATTGTTCTTATTCTTTTTTTGAAGATGATCACTTCAGAAATTTGCTTTCTTTGCGGAAAAACGCCAGCCGATACGCCAAGATTAAAAATGTTGGTAAGGTACAGAGACAAAATATCTAGTACATATTTAATTACTCGTATTTGTATTCCATCAACATTGCAAGAACAGCTATTCTTAATTATTTTGTTACCGCTAGAAATGTGCTCATTTGCGGTGCTTTGTTTTAACAGGAATTGGGCTCCCTGGTGCAGTATTCGGCCACTCCCTCCCTCAAGGCTCCTACCAAATCCTGACTGGGAAATTACCACTGATGTTGAAAAGAAAAGTGTACAATCATTGCATTCTACCGGTGCTAACATATGGGGCAGAAACCTGGAGGTTAACAAAGAAGCTCGACAACAAGTTAAGGACCGCACAAAGAGCGATGGAACGAAAAATCTTAGGACTAACATTAAGAGACGGGAAGAGAGTGGTGTGGATCAGAGAGCAAACGGGTATGACCGATATTCTAGGTGACATTAAGAGAACAAAATGGAGCTGGGCACACCATGTAATGCGTAAGATGGATAACCGGTGGACTATTAGAGTTACAGAATGGATACCAAGAGAAGGGAAGCAGAGTTGAGGATGGCAGAAAACTAGGTGGGTGATGAAGTTAGAAAATTTGCAGGCACAAGACGGGGGCAATTGGAGAACACAGGGAGAGGCCTTCGTCGTGCAGTGGACATAAATATAGGCTGATGATGATGTTTTAACGTTTTATCTCATGCCGTAGTAGTTACAACGTATACCACGATACACAAAATTTTAGCCTGATTACTGGTGTTATGAATGGATGTAAAGCTGTAATAATTGCTTGGACAGTTTTTGAGAATTCTGATGTGAAAATTAAAACAAGAACCTGAAGGAACACATATGTAAGTAAATTTGCTATTTTTGTAGAAGCACTGAGAGAGAAAAAAAAAAAAAAACCTGAAATATACATGCACCTGGCTCTTAGTTCCCAGATTTTGTAACTCAGATCACCCTAAAAAATGATTATGAAGATTTGTTGCCTCCAATACTAGCCACAGTGATGCCCATGAAATGTGGTAAAGCAGTACCTCTGCAAATGTGAAATTGGGTGAAATGTGAAATTATTGTACAGGGGGCATTTGTTTTTACTCACTGCAGGAGGCACCTGGTTCATTTTTTCCTGCATTCTTTAGGCTCATGAAGCAATGGTTGTCAGGTCAGGGAGCATGCAGAAGCCTCCTAATACTTGATTACTTAGTTCGATCAGCTTTTCAAGGCAAGCAAGATGGTCTAGTTCAACTGGCGCCTCCACATGCTTTGTCTGTTTTCTGTACTAATCTGCAGTGTTGCACAATATTGTACAGTAAGAATAAGGGCCCTTGCACAGGTATTGCACAAGACTTAGCTAGTCAAGCTTCGGTCGACGGTCAGTCTTATCGACTGCATGCCTTGTGCAAGTAAAAACCCACACGACGAGAAGGATTGCTCGTAATAACTTGTACATACGATGCGAAACGCCGATGGATAAAGAAACCCACGAGGAGTAAAGAAGTTGCACTTGATATTAGTCCAACACAATTAACAAAATAACACGCACTTACGAGTGCGTAGTGCTGCGCGTAGCCGAGCGTCACGGAGCCGAGCGTCTGGAGATTTTTCAAATCTAAGCACCCCCCCTCACTTGGGCATCGCGATCATGAAAAAAAGGGGGTGCTTAGAATCGAGTAAATAAGGTAGTAGTAAGTAAGTAGGTCAAGTAAAGTCTCATTGTTCTGTGATTCTAATTGGCAAAGCAATGATGCTTTCATGCCTACTTGAAGCAATTAATGTTGTAAAGGCTTTTTGTAACTTAGAATTTGCTAACAAGTCTATATTGAAGTCTCCTGCACATATGAGGTAGTATTGATTATCAGAAAACAAGCTGCAAGAACTGTTCATAGAAAAAAAAAGTAAAGAAAGAAAGAGAAAACTGGCAATGTTCCCACTCAGTGGCCTGTAGCACACAGAAAATAAAAATTTTCCAGAGGGTATCGTCAACATTTCGATATTGTCACAGGTACACATAATTAAAAAGTTCTTTAGAGGGTATTATTTCTTTTAACAGTAGCATGACAACTCCCCTGCAACGATTTATGCAGTTGAAACAGTGACATTGATAAGAGGCCAGTTTGAGGTCAGTGCTAGCATCTTTACACCAAGTTTCTGTCATCCCGATAGCACCGAAAAGACATGAAAAACTAGATATAAAATGACACACTATCAAAGCGTTGACATGGGAGGCACCCCAAAGTGTCCCTGAAAAATTTTTTTGTTGTATGCACAGACAAAGGGGACATCTCACGGGGCCCACAAGAGCTCTTAATAAGACAAGTGCAAGGGTTAAACAATACCCTCCTCTCAAGTCGAGGCGTTCCCCCCCTTTTTTTACACCATTGCTATGTCTTGCCTCCTTCATGTGATGACGCAAGTTAAAAGGAAATTAATTATGGGGTTTTCATGTGCCAAAACCACCGTCTGATCATGAGGCACGCCGTGGTGGGGGACTTCGGATTAAATGTGACCACCTGGGGTTCTTTAACGTGCACCTAAATCTAAGTACACAGGTTTTTTCTGCATTTCGTCTTCATCGAAATACTGTCATAGTGAATAAAATGAACACTCGCCAATGGAAATACATGTATTGGAAAAATAACCTACGGAAAACCTATACATGTATTGGAAAAATAACGCAACCTATGTCAGCGAGACCGATAACTTCAAAAAACGCATAAAACAGCATCAGTACGATGTCGCCAAGGGCAACTCATCTTCAAACGCTTTATCAGAACACCACGAAAACACAGGTCACTGCGACTGGGCATCGGCATCCAGAATCGCCACAGAGAAGAAGGCCTGCAAGACTAATGCTGGAATCGCTGCACATTCAGACGACACAGCATGCAATAAACAGGACACATTGGAATCTGCCAGAAATCTACACATGCACTACGCATCTATCCCATATTTTAGCAAGAGCCACCGCGTTTGCCTTCATTGTGATCCGTACGGGACTCGAAAAGTCAAGTTTTTTTTTTTTACAATACATGTATTCCATTGGCGAGTGTTCGTTTTATTTCACTATGCTCATTCCTCGCCAGACGGGTTTCCGTCGAACTCTGGATTACGTAAGTGTCTACATTCGGTTGATTCGAACGGAGTGTGTTCCTGCCTTGATCACCATTCACGACGAACTTAGCGTGGTGGATGGCGACGCGTAATGTTCGTTGGCTTGTTTGTGCTGCATCAAGCAAAAAACTGGGGAGGGGGGGCAACCACACGGAGCATTTGCTGCGTCGCTGCAAGCATATATCCAATGCACAAACTACAACGTATATATATATATAAGTAAAACCTCGATAATTCGAACTCGGTTAATTCGAAATTTCGGTTAATTCGAAGAATTTGAGTGGTCCCGTCATTCTCAATGCAAATTTTACCGGATAATTTGAATGGCCCGCGCGGCTCTATTCGGATAATTCGAAGTTTCCGGCTAGTAGCAACGTGCGGCGGTTAGGTTAGGGCGCTCCGTACAGTCGCCAACCGATTTTCCGAGCTCGTGGGGACTGAAAATAGTCCGGAAAACTCGTTCGGCCGAAAAAAAAAGTTATTAGTGCGGCTTGAAAAAAATGACGCAATGAAAAAAGCAATGACGTCGTCTCCGTGTACAGTCGACACGAACGTCACCGCGTTGGCGATCTCCGCCAACGGAGTTCGCCATGGAGATCCAAGAAACGAGCTTTGCACCGCTTAGCTCTCCCGAAGGGACAGGAGGTAGCGCCGATCACTGAGACATGGATCTCCGAGACACTGCTCAGTGTACGCGCCACGTTCAAAATAGCAACCGAAACTTGAGAGAGAAAAAAAAAAAAAAAAACTCACTGAATTACCAAGCGTGGTGTCAGCGCGCACGAGCGAGCGCGGCCGCCGCAGCGAGCAGCGAGCGAAGGTTCGTGCGGTCTATCGCTTCAACGGAAACTGAGCGGCGTAAGCACAGCGCATACAAAAGTCAGAGCCGTCTGGAGATCGCTTTCAAGATACGGTGCGCGCGAGCAGAGCGCGTGAAACCGCTCCGGCGCTAAGTACGCAGTTGTTAGAAGAGTAGAAGTCGCCCCCCCCCCCCTCTCTGCCTCCCCACGGCCTTTCGCACGAGGGAGGAAGTCGCGTTTACGCTCCTAGAGTGTACTAGAATATGGCCATTGTCTAGTACACTCTAGCTCCGCCGTGCGTTCGCTCTCCATGAAAGTGCGCGTCCCCCGCGCTGTCAGTCGCACATACGGCGGGCGCGCGGCGATGATTTATCGCCCTTGGACTTTGTATCGAACCTCAGGGGGGCGACGCCGACGGCGAAAATCCGCTTGAAGTATCCATATAATTGCTGTCGCAAAAAAAAAAAAAAAAAAAAAAAAAAATCCCACAATAAATGCTTACAACGATAGTGCTGAGCGCATATACTAAGAAAAAGAAAAAGAGCAGTACTCTGGAGCGTTTTGTCAGCCAAGGAAGAGCGGGCATGGCCTCCGAGACTAGAGAATTGCGCGAGCTCTCTATTGATAGCGCGCGTTCTAATCTTGGAGGCTATACAGCGAGCCACTGGAATCCAAGCCAGTGCAATATCCAACATGGCGGCCTCCAAGATTGGGTAGCGCGGCTCAGAAAGAGTGATTTAGTCCGCAAAATCGAACTTTAGGGTCTCAATTCGTCCGAAAATTGGGTTCGAAAATGCATGAACTGAGTGGGAACCCTGACAGTGCATTTTTGAAGTCCGGAATATCCAGCAAGTCCACATTTTTGGAGTCAAGCACCACCACGCCCGCTTTCGCGGCAGTTATCGATTCCATGAACATCGTCCGCAACTTTGTTGAGTGCAGTGCGGGTGATATTTGTATGCTACGTTTTTTGAGCCAGCTGGAGAGCATGGCACTAAGGGCGGCGAACCAGCGCGCCAAGTAATCCCGCATCGGTGATTACATTGAGTAATTTTTCTCGGACATGGAAAATAAAGGTGATTTCTTTTTGCGGCAAGTTCTTGCTTGTTTCTTTTTTATTAGTCATTTCGGTTAAATCGAAAATCCGCTTAATTCGAAGAATTTTCGCGGTCCGGCGACCTTCGAATTATCGAGGTTTTACTGTATATATATATATATATATATAATATATATATATATATATATAGTCCCAGTATCACACTCTATTCAGCATCCTTGTTGTGCTGCCCCCCCCCCCCCCCCCCCCATGAGGCAGAAGCTTGGGTGGAAGGGTTAATGAAGCGACATGCTTCAAGCATTGCTGCTGACGTTGCGTGGGTAGCCAATCGGAAGTGACATCACTCACCCAGGCTACTTAGCTTGGGAAGGGGCGGATGAAAACTCGGGCAAGCGGTGCCACCGTGATTAGTGGTTATGCACATTTGAAAACTTTGTAATAATTACACGCTTTAGACGGAGCACTTAAGCCTGTCTCTTAATTACCAGAAAGAACTACCCACCCTACTGACTTAGTAAGTTCGTAGACAACCGTCAAAATCGTTTCAGTGTCCCTTTAAGGGATTTTATTTTAGCTCTGACAACGAAATGTTAAGTCTTGTGGATAAAGATAAGCACAATTTGTCGTACTAGCCATTTATGTAGCAGTCAACTGATTCGAGGAGTTATGGCTCGTCTTTCTCACTTCGCACCATGGTTGCCATCTGTCTTGCACGTTTGTATCCTTTCTCTTTAGCCCATTCCTTTATTAGTACATGCCCAGCAGCTGCTCTTGCCTGAACTGCCACTTTCCCTCAGTTTCTGTCTGTTTCCTAACCACTGGTCCCCCGCTACTTGTTTCGCGTATCTGACAATTATTCCCTTCGCAGACAGGTGCTGTATGGCAGTAACGTCAGCATCACCAAGCTTTGCTACACCTACAAGACCAGCCACTTGGTTCACCTTTTCACATTGGCAAACACAAATTCCCTGGAATTCCAGGTTGAACTGCCGATTTCTCCACTCGAGTTTATTGAAGTCTGCTCGCAGTTTAGTTAGCTCAGCATCATTTTTCCAGTGATTACCTACAATGTTTGCAGTCCTTTTCCAATTTCAACTCTTGAGCGGCCTTCTTTCAACAATCTCGTCATATTTGCCCGACATGAGCTGCCCAGCTCTGTCGATGCTCAGGACTGTCTTCTTCAAGAGCATAAATCTTAAGTGGACGGACTAATAGTCCGTCCAGCTTAAGATTTATGCTCAGCAGACCTAATACCAGACCATGCCCTATTGCCTTGGCCTTCTGCCATAAGTTGATCCTGAACGGAAAATTGTACGTGTACAACACCAGTTCTGATGAAATTCAAGAACTTAACCAACGCAGTAGTAGTGTAGAATGTGCATGCCCTGTTCCTTCCCGTCCTCTAATCTAGGAAAGCGCGAGGGGCCAGTGGTTAATTTCTTCATTTCCTCAAGTTTCCGTTTTATATTCTAACGTCAGAAGTGCCTCCAATAAATACGATTCTTTATCGCCTGCAATTGACACGTTCTGCAAGAATCATTGCACGTACTGAAACATGGTTGCCTGCGCATGTCACCAACACGGAAGTGTTCCACGGTGCTGTGCAATTCCATGTTTATCGCTGGGAACGTAGTGTGCGTAGAGGAGGTGGCATCCTTTTGGCAATTTCAAATGACATTCCGTCTTCTGCGGTCTGTACGAGCGACCATCTAGAGGCTGTCTGGGCTTCCGCAGCTCTTGGTCGCAGAACATTCAACATAGGTGTGTGCTATCGCTCACCGTCTGCACCTCCTACATTTCTCCATGAACTGCACGATGGTATTAACCTCGTTCGCACACGTTTTCCTTTATCTCGCATTTTACTCCTGCGCGATTTTCTCTTACAAACATAACCTGGTACGATCAACTGTCTTCACTCGCTCCCTTTCAGCACAAGCTAAGGAATTTCTAGACTTGTGCCAGTTTTTTCATTGTCACAGCTAGTAACTCACCTACACGTGTATCTTATAATGCCGCAAAACACCTCAAGCCCTAGTTTTGACATCCCACCCCGACACAATTTCGGAGATTACACACCTACCTGGTATAATCCGATTGCTGCCTCCTTGCATTTTCAAATAACCTTTCTACACCTAGAGCAAGTGAACTAAGAAAAAACTGTACATATTTACAAGAAAGCAAACTTTACCGCCATAAATAACGAATGAACTGTGTTTCTAGACACTTTCTTGCCGGATTTCGAAAATCGTCCGCTCAGCTTAATTGGGACATGTCGCCGCTAAAGTTCAGGAACTAACTGAAAAGTACATCCCATCTCGCATCATCACCTCCAATTCTGATGCTCCTTGGTTCAATGCCGATCTGAAACGCCTATATCGGTCTGCAAAACACTCACCAACTGATGCACGCTTGTCTGCTTATAAGTCTTCATTCAACACGTACGTAACAGCACTAAAGAACACTAAATCTAATTTTCTATCCAACATGCTTCCATCTATGTTAAAGACAACGTGAAAAAGGTTTTGGAGTGTAATCAAGCCCTTGTGTGATGATCACATAACTGGAAGACCCATTGGGCATCCATGTACTTACGAACAGTGCGCTGCCGCTCTTAATGACACATTTGTGCAAAATTTTTTCGTCTCCTGCAATGACCGCCTACCTCCTACTCGCCAGTACGATTACGTAGCTATGCCTCCAGTGAGAGTTTAAACTGCAGGCATTGCGAAACTAATCGATTCCCTGAATCAACCTTCATCACCTGGTTACGACTCTATTAATTCAAAATTTCTAAAAAATATCAATGCCGTTAGTTTTGTATCCTAACAAAATGTTTTCAGCAGTCACTGGATACGTCCACTCAAACTAGCCAATGAAAAATCGGGAAGGTGGTTCCACTACATAAGTCAGGTAACAAAAAATCTAACAGCCAATTATCGCCTCCATCTCACTCTCAAGTACTTGCTGTAAGTTGCTCGAACATGTAATTTCAACATCTTGTTGAGTTCCTTGAATCAAATGCATTTTCACACTAGCTTAGCATGGATTTAGAAAACCATTTTCATGTGAAACTCAGCTTGCAATCTTACGCATAAATTACATCGTATTCTCGATCATTCATCATTTGCAGATTGCATTTTTTTAGACTTCGCTAAAGCATTTGATAAGGTCCGTCATAAACTTTTACTTTATAACTAGTCAGCTGAACCTTGACACTAACATCCTGAAGTGGATTGAATGCTTCCTATCTAATCGCACTCAATTGTAACCGCAAACGGCCATAACTCACCACTTCAAAGCGTAACTTCCGGTGTACCGCAAGGTTCAGTGCTCGGGCCTCTTTTGTTTCTCATTTATATTAACGACCTCCCTTCCTCTCTATCATCTAACATTCACTTATTTGCTGATGATTGTGTTATCTTTCGTGAAATAACTAATGCAGTGGATCCTAACCACCTTCAGTCTGATCTAACTACTGTAGCTAATTGGCGCAAAAATTGATTAAAGGAACTAAAACGTTGGCAAATGTAAAGTGATGTGTGTATCCTGAATAACTAACAGCATGCATACATATTACCTAAATATGTTCCCTTAGAACATTACTTGGAACTTGGAATGTTCATACCGACTACACAATTAGCAATGCTAACCGCATGCTTGGCTACCTGCGCCGTAGCTTTTCAACTGCTCCTTCATCCCTATAAATGCTTCTTTATACTACCCTTATACATCCGAAACTAGAATATGCATGCACTGTTTGGGATCCTACCACTGACAAACTAATTAATTCATTAGAACTCGTTCAAAATAAATCAGTTTGCTTCATCTTATGTAATTACAATAGAACTGCAAGTGTGTCTGCCATGAAAACTAACCTTTCGTTTAGTCTACTTTCTTCTCGTCGCAAAATCGCACGCCTAGTTCTTTTCACAAGCTATACCGTCATTCAAGACTCCGCAATGATTTCATTTTTCAGCCACAATACATATCGCCTCAAATCGACCATCGTTTTAGGGTTGGTCTCGAATCATGTCACACTAAACTTTTTTGCAATCATTTTTCCTTCGGTCATCCACGAAATGGAACCACCTTCCCGCTGAAGTCGTATCCATTCACGATAACCAAAGGTTTCGAGCGGCTTTAGCTAACATTGTATAATCGAAGCATTTTTCCTACTGTATGTTTGTAACCTAAGTGCATTTCGTATGTACCATTTCACTATCGTACTTTGCTACCAATTTCATTATGACGATTTTACCCTAGCTAAAACTGTATAATCCTTTGTACTTGAATGTTCCAACTGCTCTTATTATTATTGCTTTTATGTTCACTTGCTGTAACCCACTCCCTCCTCTTGCCCTGAGGGTAATAATGAATAAATAAACAGTGACGCATGTGGCTGTCCACAATCTTTCGAGTCAATGCTTGCAATAGTGCTTCTCCGTGTAAGGCCCAACTAGGCGGTTCAGTGTGATGGGTCCTCCTAAGACCCCTTGTACAATTTAATGCACATTGCCTTTACATTGTTTTATTATTCAATAGGAAGCAATTACTCAAGCTATTCATTCTGGATATTAAGTCCAGTGCTTGTGCAACTGTATGGAAGTGGTTTACTTGCATTCTTGTCATGATCTTTCGAGAAATTTGACTCTAAATTGATCTAGACCTTAGTGTTGTCACTGACGGTAGAAAACAAGCTTAAGGTGTGTTTCAAATTCTTGGAGACTGCGTGAAAATCCAGAATGCAGCAGCAACATGGCAATATACTAGACATAGATCCTCCATCATCTCTGCATGTAGGTAATGAAATGCAATATGAAGAGATGGTTACTTCTTGTACGTAGATGGAGTTGCAGCTTTTGATATTTTCATGGTATTTAAATAATAATAATAAAATGTTTTTTTCACATTCGTAACACACCAGTAGACAATAAAAACCAGCTTGAAGAGCGATTATACCCAAGGCTGTATTTGGGCCTCAGGAAGGATATAAGAAGACAGCAGTGCCTGCAAAACACTTCTACCACCAGCCATGCATACAGGAAAGCAGAGCAAAGTCTGTCCGCAGACGCTGCATGCAGCGATCGTGCCACTCTGCCGGGAATCTGGGCCAGCTCAGAGCGACCAATTTTCCAGTGATCGCTAAACAAGAACGCCATGCTCTTGGCTTCCTTTATCTATTTTGCATATTGGCTCACTTGCTGCATTAAATTGTGAGTGCATTTTTCAAATTATCTACCATATCTCAAGAGAAAATCTGTCTTGCACACGTGCATTTTGTTCTGTTTTAATGTATTTAATTTTTTAGTGTTTATATTCTTTCTGGGGTTTTACGTGCCAAAACCAGTTCTGATTATGAGGCACGCCGTAGTGGAGGGCTCCGGGTTAATTCTGACCACCTGGGGTTCTTTAACGTGCACTACAACGCAAGCACACGGGCATTTTTGCATTTCGCCTCCATCGAAATGCGGCCGCCTGGGCCGGGATTCGATCCCGCGACCTTGCGCTCAGCAGCGCAAGCCTTAGCTGACTGAGCCACCCCGGCGGGTTTTTTAGTGCTTATTTTGTTGCTATTTAGTGTATGTGAAAACAGGCCGAGACTAGCTTCAGCTCCTGACCCAACATTTGCCAGCTTTTTCTTCTTTTTTTCTTAGAAGAATTGTTTATTTGTTACAAAAACGGAAGATACAAGTAGTATATATTATACAGGAGAGGGTCCCAAAATCAAAGATTGCACCAGGACCCTCAACAGGAAATACAAAGAAAATAATACATTAGGATCAGCATAACAGGTATTCATGAATATAAATGAACAACAAAATCGACCCCGACAGTAATATGAATTCAAAAGCATAGATGGTAATCTAGTAGGTAAAAACACAAGTAACAAAAGTTCATATGTAACAGTACAATTACTACAGAAAACATTATACAACAAGTAGATATGGCAGAATTTATTGTAAAATAAATGTTCTAAGTGATGATTTAAAAGACGCAGACGATGATTTCAAAGAGTTAGGTAAATTATTCCACTGTTTTATTGCTGTGTATGCTAAGTCATTTGTCCATAATTAGTGTGAGCTCTGGAAAGTAAAAAAAAATGCTTATAGCATTGCATTTATTGAAGGAAATAAAACTTGGAACTGAAAAAAAATTTTTTGCAGGAACATTGATGATTGTCAAAGCAAGTGAAGCTGTTTAGTGCCACACTGTGAGCATCACACACAACAGTGACCTCGTTCACAATGAAAGCAGAGTGAAATACTCACCTTAGCAGGAAGCCCACATCCCACAGTATGTTGTACGCAAATGTCTGAAAAAAGTGGAAAGAGGAACAAGTGAGTGGAAGAGGTGCCTTGGCATTGTTTCAACAACAACAGAAGACCGTCTCAACCCTTCCAAAGCTCTTGCAGCAACACTGTCCCCTTGAAAATGCCATTCAAGATGTCACAATGAAAAGGTCTGTCACTACCAGGTGTAGTCACCACAATGGCACTTGTTCACTTACCTCATGCTGCCTTTGTAGTATTCGAGAATGTTTTACTTTAGTGTCCCATCCAATGCAACGAGCAAATTCAAAAATTGAGTGAAATTCTGGGCTTTTACATGCCAAAGCCCCCATCTGATTAGCGGTCGGTGATTAATTTCGACCACCTCTTAAGGGGGACGCGGCCTTTGAAAACCGAAAAATTGTGAAAAAGGCGATTTTTGGAAAATTCCACATTCGGGCAGTATGTCTTATAAACTACCATTTCGGTAAATATCAACGTCTAATTCATCGCAAACTATTTCAAATAAAGTTTATAACGAGCCGCGGCAGCCCTCGAGCGGCGAGCGAGCGCTCAAAATACCCCTACTTCTACCGCTCCACCGAGCGCCACCATTTTGTTCGTTCCCCGTGGCAGCAGCGTGGCAGAGGCATAAATCGCTCATGATTGGAGGGAAAGCTTTCCCACCGCTGTGTCCCCAACGCACGGCACGCGGGCATTTACAAATTCGGTCCCCACCCAAATGCGGCTGCCGCAACCAGGTTTTGATCTCGCGCCTTCGAGCTTAGCAGCTCAATGCCACCATGGCGGGTGAGCCGATTCTGCCACTGCAACAAAAACAAGAAGCAGGCCAAAGGGGTTGCTTAGCAGTCATGCATGGTAACAAGCCGACTACTACTAGCATCAACCACTAGCAACACTCTATTATTCATTGCAGCTCTGCACCTGCATCATGTTAAAAAAAAAAAAAATCTCATTCAAGTTGTGTTCAAACACCAAGTGTACTCGCTGCATAGTCACATGATATGGTGTTGTGAACTTGCTAGAGTGCTTCTCAAACACTCTGGCCTTGTGTGTTCTAGTTGCAACTACAATGTCCAAGAGCAGGATCTGCAGTAATACAGCACATTTCAGCACTAACAAATAGCAAACCAGATATTCACCAAAAAAAGGTAACTTGGTACAAGCTTTTACAGACTGAAAAAAGTCAGCGAAAGTTCATCTGGGGAAAAAAAAAAAAAAAAAAAAATATATATATATATATATATATCTATATATATATATATATATATATATATGGTAAGACGACACCCGGGACGAAGGCAGAGTGCTTGTATTTCAACACAGCACGAGACAGCCAATGATCATGAACCCGACGAACGATGATGATGATTATGAACTGCACAGCTAGCTACAATATATATATATATATATATTGACACGTATAGATGTTTATCTTTCACCGGTGGCCGCTTTCCACCGGCTAACAAATGTTAAACGTTATCGCTCGGCGCAGGACGCGCCTGTATCGGAAGTTTCTAGAACGTTATCGATGCTTCTTTCCATTGCCTGTTTTCACCGACGCTTATGTTATCTGATTGCATGACTGACGCGAATTCTCTAGAACTTTCTGGAAGACACGCGGGCATCAGGGATTAATCTAGAACCTTCGATGACTCAGGTATAAAAGCCGACGCGTTTCGCCGCTGATCAGATTTTCTACGATCGCCGACTGTGTTCGCCGTTATCGTTGTGCTTTGAGTGTACCTTGCTTTTGTGGGCACAGGTTCGCCCAATAAACAACCAGTTTCGTTGTACACAGTTTTACGACTGTTTTCTTCAGCATCACTACTACGTGACAATATATATATATATATATATATATATATATATATATATATATATATATATACATAATGAAAAAAATTCTTAGAAGATAAAAAGCAAGTATGCCAAATTTGTGGACGACTCGGAACCCTATTATGCCATATTAAGAAGCAAAAAATCAGAGACAGCACAGCCATCTACTTGCTGAAATCATCCGGCAATGGGACACATGCTCCAACACACAGCTTTCAGCGTTTCACCTAAAAGATGCACCACTTCACGAGTGTGCCTCCAAGACAGGTTTGATGTCAAAATCAGAAAAATTAATCATTTAATGTACAGCGTGACAACAAGTGATAGAACAACTTTGAGATATATAATAATCATGCTCAGGACATTTCAGCATTCTTGAAACATCCTCAAGAGAAATCTTTGTCCGAAAATGTTTTTGCCAAAAGTGTTATTAAATCCTGACTGATTCTACTCTGTAACTGGTAATTGGGATAATGCAATGGGGATATGCCGCCCACTATCCACCAGGTAAAAATTTCCCGTTTACTTTTCTTTGTTTTTATCACATAGTAAAAAAACTGTAAGACCCTAAAATTTTGCGGCCCCAACTGCTCATGAATGGGTAACTTTGGGCCAATTCGTGGCTACTAATCTTGGTGAATTCGGGCTCAAACCGTACAGCTCACTTCAGCCACAAAAAACTCGTTTTTTTTTTTTTTTGCTTCTACTATTTGTGGCTTTTCAAAACAGTGCCATCTGTTTGACCTTCCCTGTGAGTCACATAAAGTTCCTCCAAGTATTCTGTGAGGCCTCCCTGCGTTTCGGAGGATAGCGTAGCCAAGTTGAATTTTTAGGCAGAACTAGCCCGCAAAATAAATTTTTAGCTTTCCAATCGCCCAAGTCAAGGGCTTACAGTAGTTGCAAGGGTTAAACAAATGGGCGACTTGGTGATGTTGCGTCTTGTTCACACAGCGCACTCACACTATTAACTCGCAAAATTATCGAAGCCAAAAACTGGGTGATGTACAAGTAGCGCACCTTCCGTTACGCTGTCAAATCATGAATTTGAATTTCTTGCCGAGTCTTAAGGCAAATGTCGGCACATGCTTGAATGGTGACAGCTGATCTAGATCAGCCCGTGTATCCTTGCCTTCTTTTTTGGCATATTTTCAAGAAAATAAAACTAGTTGGAAGTCGGCGCTTTCCCAAGTTTGTGTGCAAACACATACTTAGGAACATTGAACACATTCAAGTTACAGTATTTGAAAAAATTATGCGGTACAAGTTGAGAAAATCACACTTTTCTAGTGTGTTGTAGACAAAAACCGAGTGTCAAGAGGCAAGTGCTGTATTTCTCTGTGCAAAAGCAAAAGAACAACTTGATCTTTATTTGATGACACCAACATGTAGAGTAAATGCTACAGTAACATACTAAATTTCAAGCTATCTTTGTGGTGCGCAAAGTAACAAGCTTCATATCAACAGATTAAAAAAACTAGTTTTTCCTTTTTCATAAACATGCTACCCAACCTCGGGCCGAGTTTCTTGGCTTCAAATTAGACTGCCACCTTAAGTTTAACTTACATGCTGACATGGTGTAAAAAATTGCTTATGGATTAAAGGCCAACTGCAACAAAATTTCACTTGGGCTAAATTTGTTACAAATCAGTAGTATGACGTAATAGCTCAGCGGAAACCTGCTAGGTAGAGAGAAGTAATTAAAGGCAAAATGAGACATCCACCCTGTGGGGTCTCACACATGTGCTCTTGGGACAAAGGAACGACAACACAGTAGTGCAGACAATCAAAAGGGCATCTATTGCACCTTTCATACACTAATACATGCTAGCCGAATTACAACCAATAGAGCATTCACATGGGCGCGCGACAAATCAAGGAAGTCCGACTCACCGCGACCCGATAGCGAGCGAATATGTTCGCCCCATGCTGTGACACCATCGCCTAGTCGTTCACGTGTACAGTCACGCGAATGGTGGCGCGCTCGAACGATCCGTGTTCGTCCATACCGGTGTCCTGCTTAGCCTCGCGCGACGGTCGCGCGAAGCGGGCCGGCGCACGCGTGAAGTGTTCGTGCCTGTTGGTTGCCGATCCCAAGCCAAAGAGGAAGCGCCTTTTACCTTTTGCGCCCAAGTCACCCCGCCGTTCGATGGCACTAGCATCGCGACACTCGCACCATCTCTCGCAATGCGCCGCAACCACACCGACTGCCGCCGTTAGCCACGCGGAGAAGCCGGACCATGGGAGCCACGCCGGGAAAACAACATCAGGGGACGCGTGAGAGTCGTGCATCCCCACAACCCAAATGCAGCAATTGCTACAAAGGAAACCCAACCGGGTTCCTCGAAAGAAAGCCTCGCAGTTGAAGAAAAATTCGTCCTGGTCCGGGACTCGAACCCGGGACCACCGCCTTTCCGGGGCAGCCGCTCTACCATCTGAGCTAACCAGGCGGCTAGCAGATGCCAGGGCGAAGTCGAATTTGTCGACAACTTCGAAGCAAAGGCAAGTGTATGACGTAATAGTTCAACGGAAATCCGATAGGTGGAGAGAAGTAATTAAAGGCAAAATGAGACATCCACCCAAATGCAGCAATTGCTACAAAGGAAACCCAACCGGGTTCCTCGAAAGAAAGCCTCGCAGTTGAAGAAAAATTCGTCCTGGTCCGGGACTCGAACCCGGGACCACCGCCTTTCCGGGGCAGCCGCTCTACCATCTGAGCTAACCAGGCGGCTAGCAGATGCCAGGGCGAAGTCGAATTTACGACAACTTCGAAGCAAAGGCAAGTGTATGACGTAATAGTTCAGCGGAAATCCGATAGGTGGAGAGAAGTAATTAAAGGCAAAATGAGACATCTACCCAAATGCAGCAATTGCTACAAAGGAAACCCAACCGGGTTCCTCGAAAGAAAGCCTCGCAGTTGAAGAAAAATTCGTCCTGGTCCGGGACTCGAACCCGGGACCACCGCCTTTCCGGGGCAGCCGCTCTACCATCTGAGCTAACCAGGCGGCTAGCAGATGCCAGGGCGAAGTCGAATTTGTCGACAACTTCGAAGCAAAGGCAAGTGTATGACGTAATAGTTCAGCGGAAATCCGATAGGTGGAGAGAAGTAATTAAAGGCAAAATGAGACATCCACCCAAATGCAGCAATTGCTACAAAGGAAACCCAACCGGGTTCCTCGAAAGAAAGCCTCGCAGTTGAAGAAAAATTCGGCCTGGTCCGGGACTCGAACCCGGGACCACCGCCTTTCCGGGGCAGCCGCTCTACCATCTGAGCTAACCAGGTGGCTAGCAGATGGCAGGGCGAAGTCGAATTTGTCGACAACTTCGAAGCAAAGGCAAGTGTATGACGTAATAGTTCAGCGGAAATCCGATAGGTGGAGAGAAGTAATTAAAGGCAAAATGAGACATCCACCCAAATGCAGCAATTGCTACAAAGGAAACTCAACCGGGTTCCTCGAAAGAAAGCCTCGCAGTTGAAGAAAAATTCGTCCTGGTCCGGGACTCGAACCCGGGAGCACCGCCTTTCCGGGGCAGCCGCTCTACCACCTGAGCTAATCAGGCGGCTAGCAGATGGCAGGGCGAAGTCGAATTTGTCGACAACTTCGAAGCAAAGGCAAGTGTATGACGTAATAGTTCAGCGGAAATCCGATAGGTGGAGAGAAGTAATTAAAGGCAAAATGAGACATCCACCCAAATGCAGCAATTGCTACAAAGGAAACCCAACCGGGTTCCTCGAAAGAAAGCCTCGCAGTTGAAGAAAAATTCGTCCTGGTCCGGGACTCGAACCCGGGACCACCGCCTTTCCGGGGCAGCCGCTCTACCATCTGAGCTAACCAGGTGGCTAGCAGATGGCAGGGCGACGTCGAATTTGTCGACAACTTTGAAGCAAAGGCCAGTGTTTGACGTAATAGTTCAGCGGAAACCCGCTAGGTGGAGAGAAATAATTAAAGGCAAAATGAGACATCCACCCAAATGCAGCAATTGCTACAAAGGAAACCCATACGGGTTCCTCGAAAGAACCTCTTAAGCAGTCATTGCGGTTGGCCTTTATATTGGGTGCCCCGAAAAGCAAGCAACACTCAAACTACAACAACTGTCGAATCTGAATTGACGGTCAAGTCCTTTACACATGCATTGCTTCAATTCCAGACTAATTTCTGGTGCCCACTCGGAATGTAAATCAGTGTTGTGTTGCGAGCCCACTCTGATTACGCTGCAAAGGCCTGTTGGATTAATCTGCTATTGACTGCAGAGGCACCAGTTGGCTCCCCTGGATTTTCTCAACTATCTGCGCTGTCATAGTGCTCCAGTCAAAGAAGTACGAGGCCCCTAAATGATTTGACCACACCGACTGTGGCATGGCCTCTCAAAAACAGCACAGGCACGTGACCCATGTGGGAATAGAATGTACCCCAAGAATCAGTGACAACACTAAAGTAATTCTGGCCTTATGCCATGCACTAACTAGATAGCAGCGGGTGATGACTGGCGAAACAGATGACTCAAAAACAGCTGCTGGTTTTATGGAAATGAAGCCAATAAGATGTCCCGATTCTAGCTGCAATGCACAAAACATTTCCTGCAGGTATCTTGAGGAAGGGCTGGCCTCAAGTGTTGGCACTTACAGGGACTACCCAGAACACACAGCGGTGCAAATGAGAAGATTGTGTGTCATATTGATGGGCTTACCCATAAGCAAGGAATACTTCACTTTGGCTCTGAAAGGCGGTGCACAAATGGTGTCGCTCAACGGTGAGACACTGCAACCAATCCACGTATCCAAAAAGCTGCATTGCATTGCCTGAAATTGTATTTCATGCTCTTCTGCTAACTTTTCTTTGCGGGAGAGAGTAATTTGTTTTTTTTTAGTTTTCGGCTAGTGCGTGTTCTAAATGGCGCAGCCATGTGCAAACGAACAGAGTCACCGCGATGGAGTGGTGCATTGATGCATGGCGTCCGAAATTGCCAGTGCTAGCAGTAATCTGTGTTATCGGCATCCGTGTACAGTTCCAAGAAGAGACTGGGCAGATACAAAAATTGCTTTAAAATTTTCTACTCGCTTTCCAGAGAAACCACTGCACAATAGACACTTCAAATGGTAGGCTTTCGATGGCACTACAAAATAGAAGTTCTTTGAAAAACGGTAGACAGCCCTTTTAATTGCCGAGTGGAGGGGCCATGATAAAAAAAAATACTTTTAGACAGGAAAAGCTAGCTTCACTTTAATGCTGTACACAGTTCGAGGAGGAAGGCTGAGCTGGGACTCGAAACCATTTAAAAGCGTTTTTTGTTTCGATTGCTTGCTTATTTGAAAAGTGCTACTTGATATGTAAAATATATTAACTTATCACGTGCTGCAAGCTTCTATTGATGTTCATCCAATTCTACGTCGTCATGCTCCACCTAGCCAAAATGCGCGTGGACAATGACAAAAATGCAGCAGCAAGTGCTGTTCTGGGTGCAGTCACCTGCTTTGACAAGAAGAGTTCATCAGAAAATGACGATGAAGGGCCTAAAAGTGAGTGTGTGAATATTCACCATTTGAATACGAATCATCTCTGCTATTCAATTCCTATTCGATGTGAGAGTTCACTATTCAAAATTGTAAAATATTAGTTTATTTTGAATACAAGGGATGACAACACTTAATGGAGTTTTGAGCAAGGGATAAGTAAAAATGTTAGGACGAATGATTCTGCTGCAGAGGCCTCAGTTCCCGAGTGAACTTGCATTACAGAAAATTTATACTCAATAAATTCCAGTCCTTAACAAGGATTGCTTGCACTTAGTATAAATTTATTATTTCGCCATCCTCAACATCCTTGCACCGCTTTAAATGTATGTGCAGTTTAACGAACACAACACTGCAGTACGTGCATATCTGGTGACATGCCCTTGTGTCATTACTGCCATTGTCATGGTGCGCCAGATAACTGAAAGCTGCTGCTGTTTCTTATTTACAAGGTCCTGAGTTGTCCAGACGTCAATCAATCAATTTATTTGGCATTCATTACAGCATCTGCACATAACGAAGAACAAAAAGCTGCTAAGTAGCAGCTTGACAAGGTTCTTGCCCCTATCCCGTGTCAAATAATGTAACTATATATAGGCATTTTTTTTTTTACCAAATGGGCTCCATGCAATCTTCCTGTTTCACTTTGTTTAGAAATAAGAAAATATTCAATATTTGGGGGTCATATTTCTTGAATATTTGTGTTTACACGCAAAATCGTCAGCTGCAATCGTGGCACCCCAGAGATTGAAAGCTGCACCCCCCCCCTCCCCATAGGCGGAAAGTTTTCATTCTTCCAGTGGGGGGGGGGGGGGGCTAGGGCCTGATCAGCTTTCCGACCCCCCCCCATGCATGCACACACACACACACACACACACACACACACACACACACACACACACACACACACATATTGTAAAGGAGAGACACAGAGACAGCACCCGTTCCTGGGCCAGCTGTTCCAGCGCCCGCGGCCAAGTTCACTTCGTCTTTACACTCGGCCACGCTGCAAGTTTCCAGCGGGCTTGCAACAAAGCAACTGGTCCAGTGTGTGAGGTCGTCGTTAGTGAGCTGCAACCAGCTTCTCTGGTGGGCGGCACTGGCTGTGGCGCGCTGGTCGCAGGCCTTGACGACTGTTGTTGGAAAAAGATGACCACACATTGTCCGATAATGTAGACCGGAACATATTGAGCAGCACGGGTGCCAGGGCCATCGGCTCCACTTTGTTGCGGTGGCCACCATGCATTGGGCGCCGCACTAACTCTGAAGGGCACACCTTCACTCCTGCGTGGATGTTGCGTTTAACGGCGACAGCACCGATAGGGGCAGCAGGAGTGTTCTCGGAAATAGAGGATTGTGGTAATGGGTGGTTCTGGAAAATGGCCTTGTCGGCCACTGACACTTGCTTGAACGCCAAAACCTGCCCACTGCAGGGTAGCAGGAATCGGAACTTGCCACCGCCACTGCTGCTGGAACCACGAGGTGTTGGCGCTGTTTGCTGCTGAACACTAGAAGATGCTGCAACTGCTCCCCTGGTGTGGTCGTGGCTTCGGGTAACAGGCATCCTGCAGTAAAGGCTGTCTTGTGATGCCTCCCTTGCGACCTGGTATAACTGACACTTCCGAAGACAAGGACGATGACGGCACCGGGCGGAGGGGGCCTGCACGCGGCTGCTGCTGCAGCCCAGGGAGGAGTTGCACAGGGCTTTGAGCCATTTGGTCCAAGCCCTGGTCCGAAACTCGCTGCTCGACACGCAAGTCTAACGCCGTCTCGTAGATATGCCGCTGGCGGGCAATCGCGTCAGCGGACGATGCCCTCCCTGCAGCAGGGGTGGCGTGTGCTGGAGTGGGGCTTTTGTTGTGCTGCTCCTCGGCCCTCAGCAGACGCAGAGCCACGGTGGCTGGGTCCGTGTCCCAAGGGTCGCAGTACTGCAGATTGCCTGCGTCGTCGCCGCATGCCTCTGCTTGCGCCGCCGCTGAGGATGCAGCTTCATCCGCTGTCTTGTAGGCCTTGCTGCCGGGTTCGCTATGGATGGCGGAGGACGCTGACGTGGAGCTGCTCGAACGGGAGGCATGTGACTGATGCAGTGGCGGCTGAGGTCTTGACTCGCTGCCGCTGAACCATTGGTTCTCGGTCGCGATCTTCGACGATGACGAGCCGCAGCTGATGCTCGGGAATGTAGGGGCAGTGCAGGCATACGGGAGCGGGTGGTTACTAGGTGGTTCTATCGAAAGCGGGATACTAGCGGAAGCAGTGGTCACCATGCGCTTCCCATCGTCTGGGGTGAAGCAGACGGCGACCCCCGGTGAGCCGGCGTCTGCGGCGAGGCAGCCTGCAGACCGCTCTGTCGACGCGTTGCTGGGCACACCTGCAGCAGCATCGAAGCAGTGGGTCGCCGGAGCGCCGTGCGCAGAACTTCACTAGTTGGACTCACTGCAGGCAGAAGGTAGCTAGCCGAAAGCAGCTATTAGAGCTGCACTCCATTCAGGCCAGGACCGCTGTTTGATACCTTCATAGTTTCCCCATGCTTTAGCGACACCTTGAAGACACACCGCTGCAACCAGCCATATCGTATTGTTGGGCCAGGCATGGCGTGCCCTGAGCGCGTTGGCTGCTTGTACCCACAGAATAGGGTCATTCGGAAATCCGCGGAGCTCCAGTAGTTCCAAGGCAGCCGGTGATGGTAAGGCTGCTAGCGGGAAACCGGAAGTGGCTGAAACGATGTAGTCCAGCTGCTGTGACAGCAGCGAGATGGCTCGCATGACATCGGTTAAGCTGCCGGTTGAGTCGCCCCGTGAGCCAGGGGCGGAATCCGCGCACCCTGAGGCATTGACAGCGGCCGCAGTACTCGGGCCAGCCGGACCAGTGGCCAAGGGAGCGTGAACGGCATCCGTTGAGCCAGGGCTCGTGGCGGCCGCGGTACTCACTGTAGCCAGTAGCATGGCCAGGGGAGTGTGAACAGCATCCCTTGCTGGCTTAGTTGTCGATGATGTCGTGGGGCAGAGATCCAAGGCATGGGAAGCGTGGACGGCGTTCCCTGGCCGCAGGAGGCACCCAGGACTGCGAGAATCCATGTCCAAGGCAGCGTGGACAGCATGCCTTGGCAGCTCGGAGATCAAGGTAGTCCCACGTACGGCAGCCATGCCAAGGGAAGCGTTGACGGCGTCCCCTCGCCGAAAGGACCCAGGACAGCAAGATGCAGGAGGACGCAAGGCCTCGGCAGCACGGTGCTTAAGGCTGCAGCGCCCTAAGACTGGGCTTTCGTCGACTGCGCCATTGTATAGGAGAGACACAGAGACAGCACCCGTTCCTGGGCCGGCTGTTCTATTCTCTTTCTCCTCCTCGTCTTCACTTCCAGCGCCCGCCTTGCGAGCGCCGCAGCCCAGTTAACTTCGTCTTTACATTATATATACATATATATATATAAATATATTAGGGATGGGCGAATATTCGGTATTGTCGAATATTCGATCAAATAATTCTATATTCGTTATTCGCTTCGATTCGAATTCAGGTATTCTATATTTTCGAATAATTCGGTGCTCCCCCGAATAGACAGCCAGAAGCCACGGATGGCCGGTACACATCTCGGAGGCTATGCTTCACGTCATGGCTGCCCATACATAAACCATAAATCTCGAAGGCTATATGTTTTTGCATTAAAGAGCCAGAAATATGCGACGCAAAAGAGCAGAAACGGCGCTAGCGTACAACCGAAACGAAGCGGCGGAGTCCGCATCGCCATAGTCATCAGCGGAAATCGTACGTGCATAACAACGCGCCTCCACCCATGATCGCGTCGATAGCAGCCGCGGTTTCTTCCGCAGCAGTTGCGGCAAAAAAAGTAGTTTCATTTTGACTCAATACGCACGTCGGCCGCGTGCCTAAAAAGCTGCGTAGTGGCCATCCATGATCGCATAGATAGCGACAGCGATTTCATCTGCAGTTGTTGCAGCGAACGGTAGTTTCGTTCTGACTCCGTGCATTCGTCGGCCGCGTGCCTTAAGTACGCGGCCGAGGATGAAGAGCACCGGCTACATCGCGATGGACGTGCGATCTGTTGGCGGTCAGCTTACTGGCGAAAAAATAATCTGGACGGCGTGCGGTAGTGCAAAGCGTGTCGCAAATGTTGTCGCGGGCCGCGGCCGTGCTGCGAGAGCCAATCAATCACAAGATGACGAGAATTGCAGCTTCCGAACTGCTTTTGTGCAAAATAGCGAAAGTACTTGCTCATCCATTACACTAATAAAATCGTGCTGACGTAGTAAGCATTTGCTTATTGTTTTCTGGATACCCTAATAATTCGGTTAATTCAGACATTTTTTTTTTCGGTCCCGTGTAATTAAAATTAACTAAGTTTTACTGTAATATGTGATATATTATTCGAACTATTCGATTAGAAATTATTCGACCAAATTCACTATTCGCCCATCCCTACTTTTTAGACATGGCCTGCTATAAACAGGAGCTTTCCCCTTTTAAGGTTAGCACGATGGAAGAATGCGTCCAAGACTCGCTGTTTGTTGCCATAACAAGCACTGTGGTGCCAATGTCGAGCGACGATTTTCAAATTGCCGCTGGACGCGAAGACACCCTCCCCCAACGAACTCCAATTCCACCGTGTGGTGGCACTTTCTGATAGTCGACAGTGGGCCTCTTGGACTGCCCGAGACGCTGCATACGGAATGCGGCGTGGCTGAAAGCACTGCCTGGCAACGTGCAGGGGGGGGGGGGGGGAGAAACTGGGCATATCCAGCGACGTATAAACCGACATGTCAAAGGCAATTCCCTCTTCAATTACTCAGGCCTCTCTACGCATCTTCTCACCAATGCAAATTGCTTTGCGCTTAGCCTATTCAGCGAGAAACCCGATAGCAGCGAATGGCAGCAATCGCCAAACAAAGCTTCATTTTAGAACGTACACGTGGAAATACAGTCAAGGGACTGTGATAACATAGCGAAAAAAGGTCTGTTAGATCTCAAGTCCATTTTATCTAAAATTAGGATCGCAGCATGTTGTGAAACGACAAAACTTGTTATATACCGGTGTCTAACCCACAGGCGATTTCAAAAACAATAAAAAGCATTGAAATTAAGAGAGAAGTAATGACACGGTAATCACACACACGGCGTCTGCTGACGCTTACAAATGCCCCCGCACTAGAGGATATATGCACCCACACAACAGCAAGATGTTTTTCATACAGAACCATGTGTAATGAAGAAGAGTAGCCTGCGCCTCAGCAGCATCGCATGAGCTCGTGGTTGCTGTCCTTTGACGAACGCTTGCGACTGCTGCCCGTTCGCCTTTGTCCGTTGCTAATAAACGTCTTAGCAAGCGGTGGAGGTTCCTGGCTTTCGACTAACCTGGAACTTCGGACCGGCCGTATTTGTATGGCCGCACGTTTTCGGTCGTTACAGACCACCATGCCCTCTGCTGGCTGTCTTCCCTCCGGGAACCCGACAGGACGGCTTGGTCACTGGGCTTTGCGGCTCCAGCAATTTTCATTTCTTGTCGTCTACAAGTCTGGACGTCTGCACAAGGACGCTGACTACCTCTCTTGTCACCCCGTGGAGCCTCCTGATCCTGTTGCGCGCTGAACAATGCGATGAATCCTTGCGGCCCATCATCGCCGGAGTGCAATCTGGCAGCACTGATGGCATGTGCTGCATGTTCGTGCTGCACGATGGCATCCTCTACTGCCGGTATATCAACCCTGAGGGCCCCGAGTTTCTCCTTGTCCTTCCTCGTCATCTGCGATCCGTCATTCTCAAACAACTTCACGATGCACCGACGGCGGGACACCTTAGAGTTTTGCACACATAGGACCGCTTATGTCTTAATTTCATGCTTCACAACAAGCGACGACTACTGCAAAATCTATAGCATGAATGGCGGTACAAGGCAAGTTGAACTCGGAGTCTGACCGCCCGTGCACTCCCTGCGAGACGGCTCGACCACATAACGCGCCTCGCCGTCTGAACTAGGCGAATACCTTGTGCAAGTTGATGCGACGAGAAATGAAGTGTTCTCAAAACGATACATTTTGCGATCATTGGCAGTTGTTTTTGAAGCGCCGTATGCTATGGCTTCGCTTGGAAGCTAGTTAGACGCAGCTGCACCATCGGCACTCGCTCAGCGTGCTTGGCGTTGTCAGCCATCTTTTGTTTTTCTTGTTGTTTATTTCTTTTCCTGCCCCTCTCAAGGTTTATAAGCCACCTTCCACAAAATAAACCGTTCAGCCGGCAGTCAGCACGTGTCTTGGTGTCCTGTCCCATTAGTTAGTGCTGTTTGCATCCAAAACAGAAAAAGGAGACGCAGCACTGTGCGACACCCCGGAATGAGAGGCAAACAGTGAGGCTACCGACAGGGATGAGGAGACCCACCTGCAGCACGACGATGAAGAAGAGAAGGCCGCACGATGGCACGACGTGGAAGCGGGCCAGCACAGCGATGGAACCCCCCAGCTGGCCGACGAGGTTGACCAGCACAAACAGGGAGGCCAGGAACCAACCGCAGCCCCATGAATGGTTCATGTAGTCCCGCTGGTCCCCCCACTGGTACCACATGCGGCAGCCATCTTCTAGGAAGGTGCTCACCAGGCAGAACCGGCCCAGGTGGGGCAGCACGTGCTTGCCCCGCCTCAACACCTGCACACAAGGCTTGGCGTGAAACAATGGCCCCACACTGGCACACTACAAGGCCCAGGCTCTGTCGCGTTTCTTTTCTTAATGTATCCACAATGTAAAACTGTTTAATGTGTACCAATCGAGATGGCGGAATGGTCGTATCGTACCCTGCTACACATGCTGGTTGAATTGCAAAATTCATAAGAAGCTGCTAAAGATTGAGATAAGTGAGAAAGATTTGTAAACTGAACTGAAAATGGAGCAAGATAGGAGCATAATACCGAGTTGGCTAATAAGGCAAGCTGAAGACATGCTCAAGTGAGCTATGTTTTTGCACATGTAGTTACATATATGAGCAAATAAAATGATACATAGCTTCTGCACCTCATATTGAAAAGGGACAAGAACGAGCTGCTTTTTCTTTTGGTGTGTTGATGCTACCCTTTTGGAAATCTCAAAAGCTTTCCTGTTGCTTAAGGAAGACAAAAGAAATGCAAGTACACACCCATGCACTTTATACAACTAAAAGTTTATTCTTGTGACTTATCTGTTTATAAGCACCTGTTTACACTGCTGTTGGGACAGCTGCAGAAGAATGTGAAGAAAAGGCTCAGCCAGCAAAGCGGTCACAAGTAAAAAGAAGCTGTGGCACACACATGGGCTTCCTATAAAAATAAGTGCAGAAGATTGCAACAGTGCCCCTATATTGCCAAACTTGATGCTCACTGCAAGGGCAAGAAATTATGACTATTACTCTAAGAAAGAGTACTTTTACAAAAGTTAACACAGGTAGATAGCAATGCCACTTGGGTTCGTGTTTTTTAACAAAGGGAACCAAATCATATTAACAGCAATAGATAATAATTTCAATGAGTACTTTAGCAGTCGAGCCTTGCTATTCCTCGAGTACCCATGGACGAGTCTGCAGCCCTTCCTCAGTTTACTCTGCCATAAGTACTCAAGTGGATAGCGCAATATATCACTAAAGAACAGTAAGCCCTGCAATGGTATATCTGTCAGGTATAGTTCGACCTAGTGATTATTTCGATAATACCCGTATTTAACCCTTGGTACCTCAGCGGCAACAAATGTTGCCATGATGTTAAATAATGCTGCTAATCTCGTGCGTAACACCAAACTTTCAAATACCACTTTCATTTTACGTGACTCTTGGACATTTAGTGAGTAAGTAAGTGAGTAGTCCTGATCCCCTTTGACGCAGGGCAGGCATTTGTCGATGCCACAGGAGATGTAGAAAACAAGAAAGGAAACAAAGTGAGGCATATAAAGTAAGGTGAGAAAGAACATAAACACAGTTTTGTCATAGTCTTTGAGGCCGTCTGGTTGGTCCGGTTCACTCTTCTCCAGTCGCCTCGGATATCACCAAAGCCAGGACGATCCAATCCACCAGCCATGCCGGGTCAAGTCAGTGCGTCCCATCCATCTGTGTCGCTGCTTTGTCTGTCGTGATCAGCTGTAGCCGGCAGTGGCTTGCGTATTTGGCGTGGCCAGTGTGGCAACCAGCCGCAGTCAGAGTCATTCACTGTTGCTGTGATGAAGTGGCTCTAGCTGGAAAGTCAAAGAACTGTTTGGTTGTTTTTTTGCCAGATTTTCAGCACGCCTGCCCAGCCGTTCCCACTGTTTTAGCCGGGTCTTCGTGGCCTCAGCGCGTGCAGCTCACTCCTCCTCGGTGTGACCGGTCAGCGCCAGGCTCTTGGCCAGGGTACACGATCGGGGGTCTGGGGAAAGCCTCGGGCATTGCTGTAAGACGTGGAGGAGGGTTTCTGCTTGTGCACCACATGAGCAGCACGTCAGATCCACGTCGAATAGTTCGTGGTGGCGTTGGTTTGTGAGGAGAGCGCCAGTGCGGTCTCGAAACAGTAGGACGCTGCCTCTGTCTCCTCGATAGTGTTGTGATGGGCACGGTTTCGGCTTGTGCTAGTGATATAGTGCCAGGCTTTGCTTTTTTGCTACTGCCGTGCACCATATTGTGGTTTCAGCATCACTGATTTCTTGATGACTGCCTTGCTCCACTCTGTTCTAGTTTCGTGGTGTTTGGAATTTTGGTTGAATTTTGTGTTTTGAGACGTGTATTTCCGTATACAACCGTCTTGTTTGTTTTTGTATCTTAGGTGTAGTGCGACTGTAGTTGTGTTTGTGCTTGCCATGAATTTGAGTCTGCTGGCATATTGTAGTTTGGACCTCGCCTCCCTTGCCTCGTATGAGGATGAGCTAATTTCCTTGCTTACTGCTGCATTAGCAGTAGCCATACTGCCCCCTAGCAGCCAGCGGCCCAGTTCTATTTGGTGGCGCTCCAGGCATTTATGATTTTCGCTGCAGTAGACCAGCACGTCGTCTGCGTACGTTGTCACTGGTACAGATATTGCCTTCCACAGTGTGCATCCAACAGTGTATGGGTTGTATGAGTGCCTGGCCAAGTTCCAGGTGTGGCCTTTGAGGAGATTAGATTTTTTGACTAATATGTTTTGGTGCGGATATAGATAATTTGGTAGGTTGCCAAGTGTTACGCCGAGGTATTTGTGTTCCGATGTTTTTTTGATGAGGTTCCCTTGGAGGATGAATTCGTCAGCAAGGTTGTTTGTGTTTTATTCCCATCCGCGGCATTTTTTTCAGTGTTGAACCTTAGCTGGTCATTTCTTGCAACTCGGGAGTAGATGTCAAGCTGGTGTTGGAGGTCAGCTGCTGATTCTGCTAGCAGCACAATATCATTGGTGAATGCCAGAGGTAAAAAGAAGACATTTAAAAACATACCTAATAGATGGCATTACCTGTCTTGAAAAAGCAATGCATCTCTTGGTGTGACACGTCTTCATAAGGTAACCAGTATGGCAATACATATTGTTCACAAATAGCAGTACTGCAAGTTACACAAGTAGCCTTTTCTGGCAACTCCTAAAATGTTAAAATTGTCAAGGATAAAATAGTGTAATAACAGGACAGAGAACAAGACAAAACACAACCGTGATCTCTAATGCACTATTTTATACTTGACGATGCTACACCAAACTGGCCTACACTATTTCAATGTAAACACTATGCACTAAAGTCAACACAGATTCGTAGAAATACTGAAGTTGTATTAACAACACACTAAACCAATTGACCCTTTCTAAGGAATAGTGATGCTTCCGAGAACATCTCAGTGTCCAATAGATCAGCAATTGAGCCAGCAGCAGGCTTCTGGTCACATTTCACTTTTGTATTGCATGCATGTGTTCAGGACGGTAATCAACTAGAATGACTTCTCAAGAGAGGATATTCCCTTTCTCCCTCGTAGTATCAGTCCCAACCTCAGGATGGGAATGTTTGCTTTCCTCACTTGTTCGACTGCCCTGGCCTGAGGAGTAGTGACGGTTAGAACGGTTCGGAAAGCCAACTGTTTGCTGGCCTCGCACAATAGGTCAGAATCGTGTTTTTGTAGACTAAGGCGTCATTCTGACCAATCCCACGAGGCCAAGCAAACGGGAGTAATTTGACTTGAACTACACCACAGACATGAGCAAACCAGGCCTTTTGATATGGTGCCTTCGGCTGCTGTGCTGTTTTCTGTGCACTCGCGCGGTGCCGCACGTTCGTCTGGGCACTACACGTGTGGTGGAGCACGTTCGGCTGGGGCGAACACACGACACGTGCGCCAGCGTGCCACCGTGGAGATCAATGGTGGAGCACAGAGCGATCCCATTGAGCAGCGCGTGCCCAGCAGATGACAATGATGACAAGATGAAAGAATAAACGATTGTTGGAAGTTAGCGCTGTGTCCGCGTCGTCCATCTGTGCCTCGTCCCCTTTTTATGCGCTTATAAGTACAAGACATGGAATACCAACTCGCCCAATCTTACGCTCTTTCAAGATGACAATGAGCCAGCCATTCCGTTCAGGCGCCATTTTGTAACAGGCGGTGATGACGGAAGCCGTGTCTCTTGCGTGTCTCGCACAAACTACGGTTGCTGCTAGAATCCAGCAGCTCATCGTTCGAAGACCACGCAGTTGATCATCGCCGCTAAGCGGGAGCCCAGACAAGAGCAGCCGTCGAAAGGTGAAAAATTTCAGCACCGCGGAGGTCAAACAGTGATGAGGTATGAAGCTGCAGCATTGGTTTCTGCGTTTGATGCTGTAGTTTCCGTCCCTGTTGCTAAGTCGGAATACATGTAAGATGCTGACAGCGCAGTGCGCAGCCTCATCCCAGTACCCCAACAATCATTCGTCACTTCATATTTCAAGCGTTTGTCACCCATATATGCTTGACCTGTTCCCATTGCTGTGAATCACGATGAGTGCAAGTAATAGGTGGCCTGTGTAATAAAGTGTTATCTGATGAACTTCGAACTAGGCATGTATCTCGCATGTTCATCTGGTTGTAGTGAAACGCGGAATTCGGGTGGTGTTTGGCGTAATTTACGCTGCACTGCCATGGTGCCTGGGTGGCCCAGCTGCAGCACAAGAAGTGCACAGTACAGCGAAGTTCCCCGATTACGCTATTATTGCACCTATTTTTAATTTCATACCGATAATGTCAATATTTTAGCTGCAATGATGCCTTATACGACACGTACTAGCTGAATTTCAGGCTAAACTGACGCTGAAATGGCACATTTTCCGAAACGCGCGCCTGCTCTTCCACATGTGCTAGCGCGGACATCTTGGTCTCATTTGAAAGAGCCGCTTTTTGCCTTCAAATTCCCGCCAGAACGGACCCCATTCACCTATTGGCCACTTAAAAACTGCGCGCCAAAAAAAGGTACTAAAACGCTCTCCTATTCGGCACTTGGCACACGTGACTTGAGCTTGCCTCCCAATTGGCGGAACGGCATGGCCATCGTCTGCTGCGCGCTTCGAGACGCGCATTGAGACGCGCCATCTTGCCCCAGTGTCAGCGAGAAAGCGTGCCGCGTTTGTCGAAAACGGTGCGCAAATTTCGCACGCGGCACAAGTTTGGTGCTAAAAAAGTGCGACGGACGCTCATCGAAAACTGCAAAGTGCGCTGCTCGACGCCGCAAAACGACCAGGACGCCACAACCTCAGCGTTTGATGCCCAAATCGTCGATGCAGCAACGGTAGGCCTAACGACCGCAGCGGCTGCTGCGATTCAGAGTCCGTCTGCCGCCAAGCCTTTGACCTTCACTCGCGGCAAGATACGATCTACCGGCAACCCTCCGAGCTGAAGGAGGAAGCGGCGAAAGCCAAAGCGAATCTATCGGCGTTATCTTCCGCTCCAGCGACGGAGAGGAAACGCGAGTTCGTGGGTGACAGTACCGACGATGCACTTCGCCCGGCTGATGGGACTATGATTGTGGATTTGAGTGCAGTGAACACTTCATTAACGTTTGCGACGTGCAAAAACTGCAGTGGTGCTTTCGAAATCGTCCGAGACGAGCGGGAATACGGACTCGCTGTGAAGCTGCGTTTTATGTGCGCAAACTGTGGAGAGACTACGTCGGTGTGGAGCTCGCCGCGCGTTGAACTCCTTTGCTGTGAACGTTTTGGCTACGCGTGCCATGCAGGCAACGGGCAACCGACAGACCGCGTTCAATGACATTTTCTCGTTGATGGACATCAGCCCTCGGGCTCTTCACACGAAACGTGGCAGAGCTACGTGAAGGCGAAGCTGACGAGCGACTGCGCGCGGTCGATTCGCGAACTTTACGCCGAACTGAACGTGGGCAAAGCAACAGAAAACTTGCGCCAGTCGCCGAAAAAGCGGCACACAGGGGCTGGAAGTCAGCAGGACTACATGTCTGGTGCCTACTGAGCTGTTCGAGCTGTAAATTTGCAAATAAAAAGGTTTTTCATGTTTTCTCACTTTTCTCAAAACTTGTTTTTGGGTGACTTCACCAGATTGTCGGAGTGATATCTCATGATCTAGAACAGCTACAGCAATAATTCTTTCCTTAGCAGAAAGCCTAATCCGCATATTACAAAGTGCTGAGAGCAGAATTTCAAATTTCTGCACATGTATATTTTTAATTTATTAATTTTCTTTTGTTGTGGTAGCCATAGGACAAGGAAATAAATTTGATCACCTGCAAAATGGCTATTATTTAATTTGAAAACTTTTTTGCAGCATTGCATTTATTGCATATTATAGTATCTGGCTATGAAATAATATTCACTTTCTACTGAGCAGTTTTTTTCCCATTGTCTCCTGAAACAATAGAGCGACAGATTTGTGTATCTTCTGAACAAATGTACCTACAAGAAAAATTATTGCATATTTGAAATCAGCACGAAAAACTAAGCAAGCCTGATTATTTTCATCAGAATTGGCCATAAGATACAGGACATAATCTCCACAACCCATGTCCCCCCTTAAGGAATTTCTAAAGGCTCAGTCAGAATTTTTCAACAAGGTTAATCTGCGCAAGAAAATAAGCTAAAATACCGAAGCCCCACATATGTTGTCATGCACAGTGAAGAGGAGGAAGCATACATTAAAGGAGTACTGGCACAATATTCATCTGCAATGATGGTCCTCTAAAAGCCTAGAAAATATTAGACTGGCAAGCACCCTAAAACATTTAACACAGTAGCTTTTCTACAGCCAGTTTCGGTTTTGTTTTTACTGCGTCATGGTGTCACGTCACAGTATTTGGTCACATGGGAGCAGGACAGAGCGAGGGTCCAGCGAGGTTTTAGTAGCAAGGATGGCAAAAGAAGGGACACAGTGAGCGGCAAATAAACACACAGAGTGCTGACTTGAAACTGATTTCATTGACCCTAGTTGACCCGTCTTTATGAGTTCACAAACAATACTATCTATTTATTGGTGTTTTTTTTGCCTGGTATTGCTGTAACACACACGGCTTGGCTGGTTTCATATACTAACCTTCTTCAATATGCTGCAACTACTTTAGCAGCACCCATTACACCGCTGTAAAATCTTTCACAGGAATAAACTTGTCAACTTGTCCTGTTTGGTTTTACTACTGCCTCTGCGCAGCCAATTCAAGCATAAAAACATCAGTGTAAGTGAGGATTTCTCAGCGACTAAACGAAACGCTCGAAGAAAGATGGCATTCGGTAAGAGCCAAGCCTCTTCTGAACCTTTCAAATTGCGCTATGATAAGTTGATCCTGAACGGAAAATTGTACGTGTACAACACCAGTTCTGATGAAATTCAAGAACTTAACCAACGCAGTAGTAGTGTAGAATGTGCATGCCCTGTTCCTTCCCGTCCTCTAATCTAGGAAAGCGCGAGGGACCAGTGGTTAATTTTCTTCATTTCCTCAAGTTTCCGTTTTATATTCTAACGTCAGAAGTACCTCCAATAAATACGATTCTTTATCGCCTGCAATTGACACGTTCTGCAAGAATCATTGCACGTACTGAAACATGGTTGCCTGCGCATGTCACCAACACGGAAGTATTCCACGGTGCTGTGCAATTCCATGTTTATCGCTGGGAACGTAGTGTGCGTAGAGGAGGTGGCATCCTTTTGGCAATTTCAAATGACATTCCGTCTTCTGCGGTCTGTACGAGCGACCATCTAGAGGCTGTCTGGGCTTCCGCAGCTCTTGGTCGCAGAACATTCAACATAGGTGTGTGCTATCGCTCACCGTCTGCACCTCCTACATTTCTCCATGAACTGCACGATGGTATTAACCTCGTTCGCACACGTTTTCCTTTATCTCGCATTTTACTCCTGCGCGATTTTAATCTTACAAACATAACCTGGTACGATCAACTGTCTTCACTCGCTCCCTTTTCAGCACAAGCTAAGGAATTTCTAGACTTGTGCTCAGTTTTTTCATTGTCACAGCTAGTAACTCAACCTACACGTGTATCTTATAATGCCGCAAACACCTCAAGCCCTAGTTTTGACATCCCACCCCGACACAATTTCGGAGATTACACACCTACCTGGTATAATCGATTGCTGCCTCCTTGCATTTTCAAATAACCTTTCTACACCTAGAGCAAGTGAACTAAGAAAAAACTATACATATTTACAAGAAGCAAACTTTACCGCCATAAATAACGAATTAACTGTGTTTCTAGACACTTTCTTGCCGGATTTCGAAAATCGTCCGCTTCAGCTTAATTGGGACATGTTCGCCGCTAAAGTTCAGGAACTAACTGAAAAGTACATCCCATCTCGCATCATCACCTCCAATTCTGATGCTCCTTGGTTCAATGCCGATCTGAAACGCCTATATCGGTCTGCAAAACACTCACCAACTGATGCACGCTTGTCTGCTTATAAGTCTTCATTCAACACGTACGTAACAGCACTAAAGAACACTAAATCTAATTTTCTATCCAACATGCTTCCATCTATGTTAAAGACTAACGTGAAAAAGTTTTGGAGTGTAATCAAGCCCTTGTGTGATGATCACATAACTGGAAGACCCATTGGGCATCCATGTACTTAACGAACAGTGCGCTGCCGCTCTTAATGACACATTTGTGCAAAATTTTTTCGTCTCCTGCAATGACCGCCTACCTCCTACTCGCCAGTACGATTACGTAGCTATGCCTCCAGTGAGAGTTGAAACTGCAGGCATTGCGAAACTAATCGATTCCCTGAATCAACCTTCATCACCTGGTTACGACTCTATTAATTCAAAATTTCAAAAAAATATCAATGCCGTTAGTTTTGTTATCCTAACAAAATGTTTTCAGCAGTCACTGGATACGTCCACTCAAACTAGCCAATGAAAAATCGGGAAGGTGGTTCCACTACATAAGTCAGGTAACAAAAATCTAACAGCCAATTATCGCCCCATCTCACTCTCAAGTACTTGCTGTAAGTTGCTCGAACATGTAATTTTCAAACATCTTGTTGAGTTCCTTGAATCAAATGCATTTTTCACACTAGCTTAGCATGGATTTAGAAAACCATTTTCATGTGAAACTCAGCTTGCAATCTTTACGCATAAATTACATCGTATTCTCGATCATTCATCATTTGCAGATTGCATTTTTTTAGACTTCGCTAAAGCATTTGATAAGGTCCGTCATAAACTTTTACTTATAAAGCTAAGTCAGCTGAACCTTGACACTAACATCCTGAAGTGGATTGAATGCTTCCTATCTAATCGCACTCAATTTGTAACCGCAAACGGCCATAACTCACCACTTCAAAGCGTAACTTCCGGTGTACCGCAAGGTTCAGTGCTCGGGCCCTTTTGTTTCTCATTTATATTAACGACCTCCCTTCCTCTCTATCATCTAATTCACTTATTTGCTGATGATTGTGTTTATTTCGTGAAATAACTAATGCAGTGGATCCTAACCACCTTCAGTCTGATCTAACTACTGTAGCTAATTGGCGCAAAAATTGATTAAAGGAACTAAACGTTGGCAAATGTAAAGTGATGTGTGTATCCTGAATAACTAACAGCATGCATACATATTACATAAATAATGTTCCCTTAGAACATTACTTGGAACTTGGAATGTTCATACCGATACACAATTAGCAATGCTAACCGCATGCTTGGCTACCTGCGCCGTAGCTTTTCAACTGCTCCTTCATCCCTATAAATGCTTCTTTATACTACCCTTATACGTCCGAAACTAGAATATGCATGCACTGTTTGGGATCCTACCACTGACAAACTAATTAATTCATTAGAACTCGTTCAAAATAAATCAGTTTGCTTCATCTTATGTAATACAATAGAACTGCAAGTGTGTCTGCCATGAAAACTAACCTTTCGTTTAGTCTACTTTCTTCTCGTCGCAAAATCGCACGCCTAGTTCTTTTTCACAAGCTATACCGTCATTCAAGACTCCGCAATGATTTCATTTTTCAGCCACAATACATATCGCCTCGAATCGACCATCGTTTTAGGGTTGGTCTCGAATCATGTCACACTAAAACTTTTTTGCAATCATTTTCCTTCGGTCATCCACGAAATGGAACCACCTTCCCGCTGAAGTCGTATCCATTCATGATAACCAAAGGTTTTGATTGATTGATTATTGTGGTTTATTGACGCAAGGGCCAGATGTGGCCAAAGAGCGCCAAGACGATGGTAATGGCTTGTTAGTGGTACTGAATAGTGAATTATATGAACATTAGATGTGGCATGGCTGTAAAGGGGCCTAAAAACAGTCGCTGTAAAGTGCGTAACATCTATACGTATAAAAGATTATGGCAATGAGTGATTATGAGTACTATGGACATGAACAATGCATTGCGAAAGAATGATACGAGTTACAAAAAATTTAAGATACTAGAATTGGCCAGAAGCACAAGTGCCTAAACAGAGCCCTTGAAACACAAGGGCCTGGAGGCATGTGCAGTTAAAAAACTATCGCAGCAACATCCTCTAGAGAGAGGATGCACTACGAACTTATTGGGCTAATAACATGTAACACAACATCTTTCAAGAAAGCAAGGACTGCGTTGGTGCTAAAAAGTGGTTCTTTACCGAGAACATAGCGGGATGCAGAGGGACACAATAGCGATATGCTAATGGAAAATATTTCTTTCTTTCTCTTTCAGCTTCCGGACACTTCAGGACGTGGAAGACGGTGAGCCTCTCGCCACATCTACCACAGGTTGGAGGATCATTACCATTCAATAGAAAATTGTGAGTACCATATGTGTGTCCTATTCTGAGACGACAGAATAGAACATCAGTTCGTTGCGTTTTCAGTGCACAGGGCCAGAAACCTAACTGTGGCTTAATCAAGTGGAGCTTATTATTTGCTTCGGCGTCCCACAAGCGTTGCCAGTGGCTTCGCAGTTTGTTTCGCAGGAAAGGCTTCAGATCTGTAGCAGGGACAGCAGCGGGAAGACCAATACCTTGCGATGCCATTGATTTGGTGATTTTGTCGGCAAGCACATTACCCTCGATTCCTCTATGGCCGGGAACCCAGCATATTATTACATGTCTATGAGATAGGTAAATGTTACATAAGAGTGAGTAAAGCTCAATAAAAACAGGATTTTTATGCTTTTGTAAAGATGTTAGCGCTTTTACTAGACTTAATGAATCTGTGAATATTATTGCTTTTTCTAGTTTTAATTTCTTTATATGTTTCACCGCACACAGTACTGCGTAGGCTTCTGCTGTGAAGATACTTGTTAGGGGGTTCAATACGTCAGATTTAGAAAAAGAGGGGCCAACAGCAGCGTAAGATACACCAGCATGGGACTTAGATGCGTTGGTGTAGAATTCCAAGCACGAGTACTTCGATTGAAGTTCCCGGAAATGAATTGCAATTTCGAGCTCGGGAGCATGCTTTGTGACCTCTACCCCCCCCCCCCCCCCCCAAGTCACATTCTATCACCTGCCACTCCCAGGGCGGTGACACCTTAGCTGGAGGCATTAGGCTATGTTCTAGAAGGGGGACATCCACCTCTTGGCTAAGTTCTCTTACACGCAGTTAGAAAGGCCGCCTCATAGAGTCGATTATGAAAAAGTGTTGCCCACTTCAAATCATCAACGGCTATAGAACAAGGACGTTCTCGATTGGAGGGCACTTTGAGAAAATAGGTGAAGCTGATGTATCTTCTCTGGAGATGGAGTGACCACTCATTTGATTCTACGCATAAAATTTCGACGGGGCTTGTTCTGAATGCGCCAGTGGCCAGGTGGATACCTAGATGGTGGACAGGATCTAGCATTTTTAGCGCGCTCGAGGCGGCAGAGTGATATACTACGGCACCATAGTCAAATCGTGACCGAATGAGGCTCTTGTGAAGATTCATTAAACACTTCCTGTCGGTGCCCCAGGATGTGTGAGATAAAATTTTCAGTAAGTTCATTCTTTTTAGGCATTTCGCCTTGAGGTGTTTTATGTGGTTAATGAAAGTAAGCTTAGAGTCAAGTATGATGCCTAAGAATTTGTGTTCTTTGTTTATAGGTATTTGTTGTCCATACATTTCGATAGTAGGATCTGCAACGAGACCTTTCTTCCTGGTGAAAGAACACAAGAACTTTGAACCCGTTTTCGTCTGCCCACTTAGACACTTTGTTCAACCCCTGCTGTACCTGTATCTCGCACACTGCGAGGTTACAGGATTTGAGGCCTATTTGTATATCGTCCACATAGATGGAATAAAAAATAGCTGGTGGTAACTTAAGCCCCTCCATCCACGCGCCACCGCCGCTTTTGCTAAGTAGCGCCAACCTTTCATGTGCGCCGTTGTTCCCCGATTCGTCGCTCAAACCCAGTTCCGCTTTCACAGTTTCCGCTTCCGGATTTCCATTTCCGGTATTTCTACTTCTGGGATTTCCGGCTCCTGAATTTTTGCTTGTTGCACGTTCGCACCTCTACGCAACAGTGACGTCACTTCCATTGAAAACAGAAGCTGGGACTATGTAAGTTCCGCTTGACGTCGGAAACTGAGGGAGTGAGTGAGGGAGGACCGTGGAGGAGGGTCGGTTGGCGGTACTTAACCTGGTCGGCAAAAACGCACATGGAGGGGCTTTAGTGGTAACGAAGCACGTAGCGTGTTCATTTTGACGATAAAGAGTGTGCAACTGAGCACCCGACCCTGTGGCACTCCGGTTTCCTGCACAAAAGGTCGTGATAAAACATTGCCAACTCGAACACAGAATGTGCGATTCAGCAGATAACTTTCAATCAGATTTAACAAATTACCACGTATACCAAAGTGGGAGAGGTCTCTCAGTATTCCAAACCAACATGTGGTGTCGTAGGCCTTTTCCATGTCTAGGAATACAGACAGAAAGAACTGTTTGTGAACAAAAGCTTCACGTATCTGCGCCTCAATACGTATCAAATCGTCAGTGGTGGATCGACCCTCGCGAAAACCGCACTGGTATGGGTCAAGCAGTTTGTTTGGTTCTAGGAAATGTAGTAGGCGGCGGTTTATCATTTTGTAGCGTTAGCTACACTGGCCTAGCCAAGCCCGTTTCGCGCGGCACATCAAGAGCCGTGCTGCGCATGTGCAAGGATCAGTGATGTCCCACGGCTTGCGCACTGGAGCCACCGGAGCCGGCACCTCTCGCGCACTCCGCCGCCGCCGCACGCGACTCACCTCCGGTCTGCGCATTCCAGAGGAGTGACGTCGTAGCCGTGGTAGACGCACTGGCGCCGGCGCGCGCTCGCTGTGCAGTCGCCGTCTGACACTGCGCTGGAGCCGCTGCGCTTCTGACTGGCGTTTGCCAGTGTGGTATAGCCATGGAGAAGGAGAGCGCAAATGCTGCTCAACAGCGCAGAAGACGGGAGAAGCTTAACTCATCGGATCCCGAAGTAGTTGCCCGCAATTAGCGGTTGAGCGTAGGAGGAATGAACAGAAGAAGGCTAAACGTGCTGTGGAGACACTGGAGCAAAGGGACGAACGTCTAGCAAAGCGGCGTCGCCAGGAGGCTGAGCGACGTGCCCGACCCCCGCAGCAACAGTAAGCATGACAGTAAGCATGACAATCAAGCTAATCCTTGACAATCTAGACAACCAGGAAAGCTAAGAATAATCAGCTGAACCTTTGCTAACGCTACGTATATCCTGGCATAGCCGAGCTAAGCCACTGCAACTTTTTTTTCAGCGACTTTGCAGAGACAGCTTGTTAGTGCTATAGGCCGGTAACTCGAAACAGACGATGGATTCTTGCCCTGTTTCAGGATAAGAATTATAATGGCCTCTTTCCAGGCAGATGGGATCTCGCCGGAAGACCATATAGCATTGTAGAGGGAAAGGAGGGTTTTCTGTGTTTCAGAGAGTAGGTACGTTCAACATTTCATATATTACACGGTCAGCTCCTGGAGCAGATTTATTGCAGCAGTTTAGTGATGCCTGTAGCTCAGCTAATCTTAATGGCTCGTTATATGCCTCGCATTGCTTGCATTTTTGTTCCAGCTTTTGTCCGTCTATTCTGGCATTGGATCGTTTAAATGTTTGGGATAGTGCGATGAGCTGGACACACGTTCAAAATGTGCGCCCAGGAAGTTCGCATGGTCTTCCAAGCTGTCGCCTTGTGTTTACCAAAGGGAGTGAATATGTTCGTCGTCCTCTTACTTTATTACCCTGTTCCAGACTTTGGCCTATCTGTATGCGAGTGTATAGCTTATAAAAACTTCTGCCAACTCTCTCTTCTGGCCTGTCGGCGCATTCTCTTGCCTTGGGACTTTAACTTCTTAAATTGATAAGATTCTCCGCAGTAGAATCTCGTAGCAACCCCCGCTCCGTTCTGTTTCCTACGAGCGTTCCTACATTCGTCGTTCCACTATGGGACACGGCGTTTGCATGCCACATCATTTTGGATATGCATTTAGAAGCGGCATCAATTATGAAGGTAGTAAATACTCCACAGCAGCATCAACTCCTAACGAAGACATGTTAGCCGAGGAGATACTAGTAGTAAGAGTTCAAAATTTCTCCCAATTGGCTGTATCAACCTTTCATCGAGGGGCTTTTGGTGAAGACTCATTTTCTCTGGTTGCTCTCAGTAGTATTGGGAAGTGATCGCTCCTGCAAGGATTTTGGTAACTTCCCATTTAAGTTCAGATAATAGAGACGGGGAAGCTATGCTAAGATCAATAGAAGAAAAGGTTCTGTTTGTGAGACAGGTTCTTTTTTATTCAGAGAGACACGCACCAGAGAAAAGAAATTGTTTAACAGGACGACCTCGCACATTGATACGAGAGTCGCCCCACAGACTGCTGTGCGCACTGAAATTGCCAAGATAAGGTTCGGGCAATTCATCTATAAAGGACTGAAATTCATGTTTGGTAAGTGGTAATGTGGGGGTATGTAAAGCGAGCAAATGGCGATGAGTTTGTTTAGAAGAACAAGTCCAACTGCTACTGCTTCAAGGTTGTACAGTTAAACCTGGATATAACGAAATTGACAAACTCCCGAAAAACTTCGTTATAAAGAGGATTTCGTTAGTTGCAGGTTCGGCACGAAAATTCGAAAAAGAAACGCTTACCGTATTTACTCGATTCTTACCACTTACCGACGGCGTCGTAGCATATAAGGCCCGTTTACAGTCCGACAAAGGGCCTCTTCGATTATCCGTCTCTGACAGTCCCGAACCATAGCCTCCTATATACTTCATGCCTGCCCATCGGCGCCGAGAACGCAGGGAACTGGTCGTCGCGCCTAGCGCCGTCACTCGCCACCAGTTGGCGGTGCTACCCCAGAATAGAAATACAGGACGCTCTACAGCGGCGTGCGCTGTAGCATAACTACATATCACGCAATTTTTTTTATCGGTGCCGATTCTACTGTTTTACAACATCTCCGGGCGTTTAACGGTGACACAGAAGCATACAGGCCGCCGCGCATTGCTTCTTCCAAAAGAAAGAACGATAAAGGAAAACCACATGCAGCTCTTATCTGTACTAGTATGAAGCTTCATTTTCCTTCTGCTTATTATTACATATGTTTTGTATGTCAGTGTCGAAAAAAAATAATGTCGGCTCTAATAACTGCACAACAAAAGCTTTTATTGCCATCATTTGGATTTAAAGTTTGTGGAGCTTTCGTGACAGGGGCTTCTGTGAAAAAACTTTTGCGATTTCGTTCTTGTCCGTTATCTTTAGCGCAAAATTAGTGAATAGAGGGCGGAAGAACTTTGTCACCATGATCTCAAACAGCTTCTCGTGGTGCTCAGGCACTGAACAATTACATAGTTCACGCTCTCGCAGCACTTGAGCAGCATTCACGGCAGTCTCCCTCAGCGGCTGCGTAAAATTTCTTAGCTTAGCGAGCACTACTTCAACCTACTTGTGCGAAGAGTTCAGCACAACTACGAGTTCGTCTGACCGATACAGCAGACGGCTTCTGTCTTGAAGCCTAATCGGAGAATCTGATGGCGCCGAGGGCTTGGGCTTTGTCAATAAACTGAGGCATTCTTTGCAAGACACCCCTCATTAACAGCTTAACAGCTCTCGATAGGTATCTGCCAACCATCGCTAGTGCTGCACATTCTGGCGAACGAGACGTTTCCTTGCGCCCGGTAATGTGGTTGAACAGCGCTGCTGTCGCCTCTTAGGGAAATTTTGTGGATGGTTCTGGCGTAGTGCTTACGCTCAGTTGCCGGCGTAGCGACGAGCATGTGCTATCTTCCGTGTCCATCACGTTGCTGTTTGTCGATGTTGACGCAATGCCTGTCTTCAGAGACTTTTCTGTTCCGCACAAAACTGCCCGTGAGTCTGTCTGATCGTTGCTTCCAGCTGACCTCCTCAACCACCCAAAAAAAGATTCATTGGCGTCAGACGAGAGCTTTCTAGTCAGAACAAATCGAAAGTGCATCTCTCTCAGCAAGTATCTGACGCATTCCACGTTTGACACATTCAAACTTGGAGCAACTTCTCTGGAAGTTCTTCATCGCTCGGAATTTCATGAAATGAGATGCCCGGGACCTTTCTCTTACTGTACGAGGTGCATCCAGGTCCACAACAATACGCCATACTACTGGGTATCAACTCGCAAAGCGCCCTATCAAACCACTTCAAGTAGCACAACTCACTCGTGACCACAATACAATGTCTTCTTTTCGGCCAGAAGGCTCTCATTTGCGCTGCTGCTAGACGTCCTCAATACGGAACCGACAGTGTCACCACTGCCACAGTCCTTCAATAGGGTACCCTGCTGCAGCTCACCGCGGCAATCCAAGGCAGAAGGCAAGTTTTTTTCCCAGCCGTGGACTGCTGCAGAAAGGTGGTCTCCCAGCAAACCACGAACCGTCGGCAGGCGAGGCAAATTAATATTGTCTCGATTTGACACTAATGGAAACGCGCACACGCAATTTTTCCCACCTTTAACCATGCACGGCGGCTAGCGAACTGATGATGATGATGATGATTTATTGGCATCCCCTTTGAAACGGGGCGGCGACAAATAGTCACCTAGCCTGCTTGATTTAATCAGGTATACTATACATGTTCTTTATTGCATTTTTGTATACCTATCATTATTTTTCTTTTTCAAAAATTTACCTTGTACCGCTGCCTATGATTTTAAGAGATCAGGTTGCATCCATCTTTTCCCTACTTTTTTTCCACCAGTACTCTAATCGTCTCTTGCTGATCTCTACGCTGATCTGTTTATGTTTCCTTCCACTTTAAACCCAAGCGCTTCTGGGAGTTGCACGTTACCTACGGTTCTCGCTGGGTGGATCCCGTCGCATTCCATTAGGATGTGCTGAGTGGTCTCTGGATCTTTACTGCAGCATACACATGTCTCATCTAATTAATTCCGAATATTGTTCCGATATGTTTTCGTCCTTAGGCAACCGGCTCGAGCCTCAAATAGCAAGGCACTGCCCTTTGTGTTATCGTACAGATTTCCCTTCTAATTTCTTTCTTCTCATTCTTGTAAATCTCCATTGTCCTTTTCGTTTCCATTCTTTGCATCCAATTCACGGTCTCTATTTCTTCTTCTTCTGATGACCCCTGGTTGTCTATTTACAGTTTCGATTATCCTGTACTTGGTTGCCAACTTCCTTGACCTCTTCCTCCATTCTGTGTCCACGCTTTTCATGTAGAGATACTTGTGCACTTTAGCCGCCCATTTATTTTCATCCATGTTCCTGAGCCTTTCTTGAAGACTAATTTTGCTCTGTGCTTCTCTGACTTCAAAAGAGGCCCAACCCATGTCACCCTACACTGCTCATTTGTGTATTACCGTGGGCTCCCAAAGCCAACCGGCCTACTGATCTTTAGTGAACTTCCAAACACGACAATACATCCGATTGTAAGCATAGAATGACATTTGCGAATGTTAGCGCTGGCACCATTACTCCTTTCCAGATTCCACGCACCACCTCATAATTATTGTTGCCCCACAGTGCTCTGTGTTTCATTATTGCTACATTCCGCTTCCCCTTTATTTTCAGATTATCTTGGTGGTTGCTTGAGTAATTTTTTCCTTCGTTTATGTGTACGCCGAGGTACTTATATTGCTTCACTATGGGTATTACTTGCTGTTGAATTGACACCACGAAGTTACTCGTGTGCTCATTAAAGATCATAATCCCTGATTTCTCTGTGCTAAACTTAAGGCCTAGATTTGTCGCTGCGTTCCCACAGATATTCGCGGGGTAGCAGCGAATATTCTGGGGTAGCAGCGCCCCTAGCGGGCGACCTGCGAGGAGGTCAGGAGAGGAGGTTGAACGGCGCTCCCGGAGTGATTGCGCGGGCACAGAAAGTATATAGGAGGCTATGCCCGAACTGTCCGAGAAGCTGCACACGCAACGCTCATTGGCTGAAAGCACTGCTTCGGGCAGTCCGGAACTGTCAGGGACGGATAATCGAAGAGGCCCGTTATCGGTGCGCGGGCCAGCGTCGCTTGCGGCCAGTCGAAACGCCATCTCCTCTATAGTGTAACGCGTGCCGTCGGCGAAGCGGTGTGGGCACCTTTATTTGTTCGCGCGAAATGGCATTGTGGGTCGGTGCAGTTGGCACGACCAATGCATGAATGGTTCAGGAGCCAATTCGGCGCCGGACCCGTCGGGGCGCATCGGAAGCCGCCGGTTACGTTTGCTGTGCCGGTGCGCTCGACTATAGAGGGGGTCGTTTTCGCCAACGTGACGTAGCACGCACACTTGCGTTACGTCGGACTATAAACGGCCCTATAGTGTCACCTAGTGTTAGGTTAGTGAAGTGAAGCGCAGAGACTTGCGCAGTAACCAAAGAGTGGCGCTGCCAGCGCGTTGAATAAAAAAACTTTTTTTTTTTCCTTCGGCAACATCAACTGGAAAAGGAGAGTGCTGGCTTGGCGGGCTAGGCCAGCTGCAGCAAGCGGCGGGATCAGATTTCAATGAAGGGAGGCGGCAAGATCGCCGGGTCGAGGGATGCAGGCCCACCTCGCGCACGCTCGCACGCACGCACTCGCTCTCACCTCAGTCGCCATGAATTTGAGCGCACCAAGTGCGACGGCGCCGCTTCGCATCCCGTCGCAGCGGAGAAGGTGCTTCCAGTTGCTGCTCGCGCACAAATGACATAATTTGGGGAGAAATATCTCGGTTGTCGGCGGGGAAAATTCGTTATTTCGAGGGGGTCTCCCGCTGTCACTTCGTTACGTAGAGGTCTCAAATACATGTGCTTCTATGGAGTAACGGAGGGTAATTGAAAAACTATGTTATATCCAGGAATTCGTTATAAGCAGGTTTAACTGTAGCTGCAAACATTGACATGGCATGCTTTTGTGAATTACAATGGCAACACCGCCTGATGATGCGAGAGCATCATCGCGATCTTTACGAAACGTAACATACTGTCGGAGAAAGTTTGTATGTTTCGATTTTAAGTGCATTTCCTGTACACACAGCACTTTTGGATTGTGTTAGTAAAGAAGTTCTTGGACATCGTCGAGGTTCCTAAGAGGCCTCTGACGTTCCATTGTATGATTTGTGTATCCATAATGAAAGTAAATTGGTGCTGTGTGTGCTAAAGAAAGGAAGTGTTGCCTTAGATTACGGAGCCCTTTTCATGGCCCGTGATGAGGGAATTAATGAATGAATGTGTGTGGTTTAGTGACGCAAGGGCCAGGTCTGGCCAAAGAGCGCCATGCCAGTGTTTGTTAGTTCGCAGTGAAGTGATGAATTCTGAGAAGTAGATGTGACGGGGCTGTAAAGGGGCCTAAAATAGTCGCTGTAAAGTGCGTAAAACCAACATATAGTAAGATAATGGCAATGACTAGTGACGTGTACTATGAACATTAAAAAGGCATTGCTAAAGAATGATAATATATGCAAGATATGCATATGCAAGAAGCACTACTACCTGAACAGAGCCCTTGAAACACAAGGGCCTGGAGGCATGTGCTATACAGTACTATCACAGCGGCATCCTCTGGAGAGAGGAAGCGCTATGAATGTATTGGGCTAAAACATGTAACACAGCTTCGTTCAAGAAACCGAGGACTGCTTTGGTGTTAAACAGTGGTTCTTCACCAAGAAACATAATGGGATGAAGAGGGACATGATATCGGTATGCTTGTGGAAAATATTTCTTTCTCTCTGTTTCGGCTTTCCGACACTCCGAAACGACGTGGAGGACGGTCAGCCTCTCACCACATCTACCGCCAGTTGGTGGTTCATCTCCGGTCAGCAAAAAACTGTGGGTGCCATATGTATGTCCCATTCTGAGCGCACAGAATAGGACATCAGTTCGCCGTGTTTTTGTTGCGGAGGGCCAGAAACCTATCTGTGGCTTTATCATGTGAAGCTTATTATTTGTTTCAGTGTCCCACAGGTGCTGCCACTGGCCTCGCAGTTTCCTTCGCAAAAAAGGCTTCAGATCTGTGGACGAAATTGGAGCGGCAGGATTAATAGCTTGCGATGTAGTTGATGTGGCCAACTGGTCTGCTAGCACATTGCCCTCGATGCCTCTATGGCCAGGCACCCAGCATATAATGACATGCTGGTTTACGCTCTGCATAGAGTGGAATAGAGCTCAGTGAGTACAGGATTTTTGTGTTTGCCGAGTGACACCAGGGCTTTCACGACGCTTAGGGAGCCCGTAAATACAATTGCTTTTTGAAGTTTTGATTTCCTTATATGATTAACAGCCGACAACAGTGCACAGGCCTCAGCCGTAAAGATACTGGTTTCCGGTGGAGTACACCGGATTCCGAGAAGAAGGGGCCGACGGCTGCATAAGACACCCTGGCATGTGACTTGGAAGCGTCTGCGTAAAACTCTGTACACGAGTACTTGGACTGGAGTTCTAAGAAATGCATTTGAATGTGTGCCTCTGGCGTGTGTTTAGTGACCTCTACAAACAATGTATCGCAATCTATGAGTTGCCACTGCCACGGCGGTAACAGTTTCACTGGAGCCATAGGACGATGATCAAGCAGCGGAACACCCATTTCCTCACTGAGGTTCCTCACACGCAAAGAGAACGGCTTTCTCGCTGCAGGTCGATTATGGAAGAGTGTGGCAGCGGTCACGTCATTTATAGTTGATTAAGAAGGGTGTTCAGTGTTCTCTTGTACTTTCAGAAAATATGTGAAACTGTTGTATGACCGCTGCAGATGAAGGGACCACTGATTCGACTCTACGTACAGGCTCTGGATTGGACTTGTCCTGAAAGCACCGGTCGCGAGACGGATATTCAGTGGTGGACGGGGTCTAGGATTTTTAATGTACTTGGCGTTGCAGATTTATAAATTATATAAAATTATATAAAAGCGTAAGTGGTCGTGTGGAATGGTGAGCACCTTTTGCGTGCTTCCCTGAATGATATGTTTTCACGGACTTTCAGTGTTATAATTTCCTTTTCTTTTTTCCAGCTTGGACAAAACCGGGAGTACGCTGGATGCTCACCATCGCAATTAACGCAGTGAGGTGCGGCCTCGCAATTGCCTGAGGCATGACCTTGTACTCCACACTAAGCACAGGTGAGTTGACCATGGCAGCTCTGCAAGCCATGGCCGAATCTTTGGCATTGGTAGCATTGCCTAGGATTGGGATGTAAGGTCTTACGGCTATCTTTGTGTAGCCTGTTTCAATGCTTTGTGGCAAAATGCTTTATTCGACGTAAGTATCAGGTGTTTCATGGGAATTTCTTTGTTGCCCTGTCTCGTAACAATGCGCTGCACATTCGTGATATTCTGCTCCTTCCATCTTTCCAACAACTCGGTTTCAGATAGGTCGATGAGGTCTGCTTCAGATACTACCCCCCGTACTATGTTCATGGACCGATGCGGTGAAACGGTAACTGGGACATCACCAAAAGTAACAAGCTTGCCGAGTCTATTATATTGGTCTATCACGTAGCTCAAGCAGAAGGTCCCCGCTTGGCATTTTGGTGACCTTTAATCAGGGCCTAGCGTGATAACCCACCGGGGTGGCTCAGTCAGCTAAGGCGTGCGCTGCTGAGCACGAGATCTCGGGATAAAATCCCGGCCGCGGCGGCCGCATTTCGATGGAGGTGAAATGCAAAAACGCCAGTGTGCTTGCGTTGTAGTGCACGTTAAAGAACCCCAGCTGGTCAAAATTAATCCGGAGCCCTCCACTACGGCGTGCCTTATAATCAGAACTGGTTTTGGCACGTAAAACCCCAGAAGAAAAAAGCGTGTTGGTCAAGTTTTTCGCACTACAAATTGGAATATGGTTCTTGCTAGTTTTTCTGTTCTTTCGCTATGCACTACTTGAAATTGTGGAGAAATAAATGTCTTTAGGTTGGGTGAACAAGTTGAAAATGTCATCCGTGCGTCCCCTCTTCGAGGGAGACGATCAAGAAGCCAAGGAAAAGCGGACGTTCCCATAGTGTTGTTCGGCAGCAATGGCAGCCACCACCACAGAGTCCAACAAGGGGACACTGCAGCGCTTATAAGGCTGCAGGCGCCAGCCGTACATTGCCGCTATAACCTTATATATAAACCCTACACAAGGTTAACCCAAGCCGCCTATGAAAGTGAGGAAGAGGTGACAGGACAGTGAAGACAGAAAAACGGAGAGGGGGCGACCGCCGATTTCCCCCGGGTGGGCACTCCGGGGGTGCCGCCTATGTGAAGCAGAGGCCAAAGAGGTGTGTTGCCTCCGCCGGGGGGCCTTAACGACATTAGCTCAACCTCCAAGATCCCCCTTTCCCCAGACACGGCTAAGCCACGCACGGGAAGGGTCCAACCCCATGTGCTCAGGTTGGACCATCCCACGTGGCGCAACTAACCAAACGCCTGCTTGCGCAGACGCCCCTGCAGGATAACCAAAGGTTTCAAGCGGCTTTGGCTAACATTGTGTAATCGAAGCATTTTTCCGACTATATGTTTGTAACCTAAGTGCATTTTGTATTTAGCTTACACATTTGCAGAGTGCACATATGTTAGAAAATTCCACAGCTACCATAACTGAACAAAAGTAGAAAAGTAATGTTTACGCAATGTTTTCGGAATGAAGACCACTTCTCAATATTACGTCACCCCACACCAGCAAGAAATTAAGCCAAATTTAACTTCAAGGAAACTCCTGCATCGAACAGAGGGGAGTAAGTTGCCAACAGTTGGTAGCCGTGGTCACGTGTGCGGCTGAGCATTCCATCCCGGCCACATTTTGATGGGGGCCCAATGCAAAAATGCTCGTGTACTTGGGTGCAAGTACCTCACGTGGTCAAAATTAACCAGTACAGTGTGCCTCATAATCAGATGGTGGTTTTGGCATGATTCAACACAAGGCGTGTCATAAAATGTTCACCTGGCAAGATTGTGCCCCCCTTGTGGACACATTGTTTACCCTGGCACATTTCCCCCCGCCAGTAAAAATTAGTTGGAGCTACTGTGCCGGCAGAATATCCACTCCCAAGAATTAATGGGCAACATCTTGGTAACCTGCAGGTGTAGCAATGCCAGTTTAGAACAAATGGTCGGGAATATGAAGGGCAAAGATAGACGATTTCCTAGGAATACAGGAAACTACCCTCTAGCATTTGACTCTGGTAGGGCTTGGCCGACGCAGGTTGTTGTTGATTGCTTCCCCGGAGAAATGAAGCATGGCATTCAACCAAGTCCAACATTGCCATGGCATGCGCTGACCACCAGGTGATCTCAAACATGCTCATAGGTGCATATTATGCTTTACTTTCCTGCCTCTTGGCACTTTGCCGAGGCCTGATTTAGCTTACAAGTCGGCAAAGGGCAACGCAGTACAATAAGGTTACTAAGCAATCTTAAAGGCAAGCAAACTGCGAGGTACATTATGTAGAACGTACTTAACGTACCTCGTTTTGCTCACTCCATCACATCATCAGCGTGAATCGCATGCAGAACGGAACGTAAGCCGCTGTGCTGTGCGAATACCCAATTCGACGAGTCTTTGGCATTCAGAGCTACGCACACGTTTTGCCGGCCCACATTTCGTTGTCAACGTGAGAGCGTGGCTGGCTATGCGGGTCTTTCGGGACTAGTGTGATGGGGCCCCGCTTTTACGTGGTCACGGTGATAACCACAAGGGGCCGCAATCCGATCGCAGCATAAAAGAGGCTGCCACGTTGGCGTCTGCTTCGAAACGCTTTTTCGCCGAGCGGCGTTTCCAAGCACAAGTCGCCGATAAGCGCATCGCAGCCACATCGTGTCATCCACGCGACAGGGTAACCGAGGCCGGCCGCCAGGCTCGGATTCGCGGAGAAACGGAGCTTGGACCTCGGCGCGCTGTCCTCACCTGATCCGCGATGTCCTCGGCGTGTTCATGACTTGCTGCGCTGCTGGAACATTCGCCATCCTGGCTGCAGACAGGCGAGGCGCAAAGAGAGCCGCCAACGCAGCATAGATGATGTACAAAACACGGCGGTTATGACGTGTTTCTGAAACTGCTTCCGGCGCGCTCACTCTGCACTCTGCATTGCCTTTGAGATTTGCATTTGTTACTTCAAGGAAGTAGTCGCTGAATATTGACACCACCTAATGGCGGGTGGGCAACAAGTGCGAGAAAGTTGCATTTGCTACTTGGAAACCTTCACTTTTTTGCAGCAAATTTTTATTTGTAATTAAACAACACTGGTTTGCTGTCTCGACTTGTACTTAAAAGCCATTTTCGTTTCTGGTCGTCGGGGAGCACTCCAATGGCGGCGTACACGAACCAGCTCGTAGCGGCCAAGCAAAAACTTTCGAATGTTTTGGGTGATCGTTTCAAAACGTACGTGACTCGATCGTAACAGCTTTTTTTAAGGGTATCAGTATAGTTGACAGAAATACCGAATCATCTTCTTTCTTACAGATACATGAATTGCCTGAAACTTTGGTTCAGCCAGAAGGTAAGTTGGGCAAGGTGTTGAAGTCGTGGGGTGCTTTTTTTGTTGCTGGGTGTACTTGCGTCGGATAGACTTTCTCGCCAGAGTCGGGCATGCCAAATTACATCTTTTGGCGCTCTGCCTTCAAAATAGCATCACTGATTTTCCCGGGGGAGCAGCAAGGAATCACGCATGTGGGTAGGAGCCACATGCGTGATAGGCTACAACAACAGCAGGCGCCGGTCCTGGACCAGTGTCTGACAGACTTTTCGTATGCTGCTCTCCGTGACTTTCCAAAAGTATTTTTAATGGTCCCATTTGAGTTAAATAAACGTGCTTCTGCAAGAACATGTGCAAAAATCGGCAGGCGGGGAGAAGTACTTTGAGGTCGCGGGGCGCTTTTTTAGTCGCGACGATAGATTGGATTTATGACAAGTCCTGCTCCATGAGGGCACATGTAACCGGCAAACGGAGGCCTCAGGAGAGCACCTGAGATTATAATAACGCTGTGTTACATGTGCCCGCCTGGAGCAGTACTTGTGAAAAATCCAATCTATCGTCGCGACGAAAAAAAGCGCCCCGCGACTTCTACAACACCATTAAGAACCTTGCCGGTAAGATGCTTTTCGTCGAGACCGTAAAATATATTCTAACGCTGCTTTGCCCTTGCGCCGCAGCTCACCAAGGAGGACTTTGACTTGGAGGTCAGGAAAGTTCTCAGCCAAGAAGGAGGTAATGTTCTTTCGAAACAGCTGTATTAACCGCACTGCCTCGACGGCGGCCGTACGAGGGCCAGGAGTTAATACGGCGGCTTCTTTCATGTTTTTGCGGCCGCCGATCCAAAGCAGCCGAGATTTCAACGCCCAAGCCAGGCATCGGTGGCCAATGTTTCCGGGACTATATTGGGGCCTTTTCTTGGAGCAGAGCCATGAAATGCACCTCGCAGTGCCCAATATCGTCAGGCAAACAGCTTAAATCCGTCCTTAGAATTGTTGCGCATTCAACCATGCTGGACGTTATTCTGTGGGATGTCGTAGCATGTTGAGCTATGCAGAAGCCGGTGTACGCAATTGACATGGCATCGCATTAATAAAGGGCCCGGCCGTCGTGGATACTCTGTAACCATCTGTATGAAGCATACGGGGTGCAGAGCAATAGTGCACGACCAAAGAGGAGAGACACACAAGCGTCAACTTTCAACAAATGTTTATTTGAAGCAGGACAAGTGCGCATGCCACACAGCCATGAAAATCGGCCTGAAGAAACGAAAGTTCTTTTCCTATTAAAAGCTACAAATGGCGAGCTTATGCATCGTGCGCCCAGCCTGTCAATCATTTCGGCCTCAACTATCTCCCTTACCAAGGTGATTCCATGAGAGGTCAAACATGCATGTCCGCTTGATATTTTTATTTGTGAGTTTTTTGTTTTTACATTATGTAGGCATACTCAAACTGCGCGAAACCAAAAATTTTATTTCCAAGAAGTGTTCCCAGGACGCCAAAAGAAATATTTGAAGGTTGCGCCTTGGGCACCCTGCTTGCTGCAATATTTCCCACTTCACAGCTGAATTCAATGCAAGCTAACAGAGTTGTGTCTAAAAAAAATTTTCTGCTCGTTTTAGTATGCTTACGTGTAAATAACTTCTATGCATTTTTTGTGCTGTCTGCAAAAGAAACAAAAAAATTGAAAAATTCCGAGCACAGCTCAAATGTAAAATGTTTGTAATTTTGATGCACCTTTGCATGTTTTCTACTACATAAACTTGAAAAAGTGTCAAATATAGAATGTTGCCTTTGCAACATCTGCAAAAGATTGTGTTCCTACAAAAAATACAAGGAAAGTCGTCTATTCGCTGCTGGCAGTGCAACCACTGAGCCAGCCAGATCGCAGTGCTTGGCACGAGTGTGAGCCGCCTTCTCGGTTACGCTTGACGCTGAACTGTTGAATACACCCTTTACAAGCTAAGCAAGTTTTCCCCGAAAAGCTCATTTAAAAAAATTTTAATAAAAAAGCTCTGGTCCCAATTAAAAAAAAAACATTTGAATGGAAGTCTGCTTGTGTCAGTCAAAACAGGTGCAATGTTATGTTTCCTCATTTGCATTATTCAAAAATTTAATGGGCCAAAGTGGCTGATGTTGAGTGTGTTGAGCAATGGTTGCCACAAACGAAGGAAGGTTTACTTGGTTTTTTTTATTGTGGCGAGAACCGTGAACATGTTTTATATTTGTTTCCCGGGACACAAAGCAAGAGAGAACGAACTCGACACTGCTTGTGGTGTTGGAACAAATTTATTGTGTGTCCTTTGCAGTTTGAAAAGGTTTAATCACCGTCAGCCGCCAGTTCTCGCCACGGACAGCACATGTCCGTTTGACTGATCGTGGGCACACGTGCCATGACTTGCACTCTACTGACGATGCTTGTGGATGGCTGCAAGAAGAGCCGCTCCCAGACGTCGGGTTGTGCAGGGAAGCTTCCACCCACAGGCGTTCTTTCCATGCCCGGTAGTGGAAAATAGCCACCTCACGGACGTGTACTTGGCACGCCACATCACATACAATTGATACTTATTTTTAAAATGGCTCACTGCACCATCACTGATGTAGGGGACAGCAGACGGGTGCGTTTTCATCCACCTGGGGCGTACCAGGCTTGCGCCACATCGTTGATGCATGTCGTCGCTTATGACAGTGTGTTCTTTTTGGGGCAACAAAGGTGAAGGTGGAGATTTCCTTCTTGTGCCATGGTATGATGGTGTTTCATTTGAGAGAAGGACAGTGCAGTTTTCCACAAAATCAAAATGCAGCACAATGCTTCTGTGCTGCCCACACTTCGCTTTGCAAATAGCGGCAGCTTGAATGCGCGTGTGTATTTGTGCCGAGCTCTTTCACAAAAAAGATTGGAGGCTCCTTGATGAAGTTGCTGCTTTCTCAAACAGCAAATGCATCAGCCATTCCCAGATTAGCCAAGGTAAGGCTGTGGGGAGCCAGAAAGGCCTTCGAACGAGCTTTCCATGCTGGTCACTTTCCCCATCGTGGAGACAAAGTGGTGGGCATTAGCGCAAATTGGTGCAGCCCCTGTTTTGGACGCAGGCTGCAAAACTCTGGCAGGGCAGTTCCGCGGGTGAGCTGCTTTGAACCGAGTGGAACATCGCGCGAATAGACGCGTCATAAACGGCTTTGAGACGTACTCTCGCGTCATTCGTGATGACAACGTCCTTGTTCAGGCTCTGCCAAAAGCGCCCAATCCTCGGAGAAGTAGTCGAGTGCAGCTTGCACAACTCTGACCTCGTGCACAGATCAAAATCTGCCAATTTTCAGCCTTTCTGAGCATGTGCGTTGCAACAGCTGGGATTGCCTCTTGAATGTGCTTGCTTGCAACTTCTGGTGGCTCGATAGTTAAGAGACGGAAGCATTCTCGATGGAACCTTTAAGCCTCGCATGCTTGCTTCAAACTATTTAACGAGCGAGTGCATGCCCGACAATCTGTCACAGATGGTCCAGGTGTACTGACGCTTCCGTATGCAGCGCTTAAAATTGAGCGCATCTTCGTCACCACCATGCTTTCAATCTCAGCCCGTTTTCTCTCTCTGTAAGATTGTCTGCTGCGTTTGTTGATGGAAGATAGTGGCTTCAATGGTGAAACATGAGAAGAAAGGTGGACGTACCTTCATCAATCGCCTCTTCTTTCTGAAGAACTGCCTTGTCTGCTTCATCGCGGCTCTCAGTAGATGAGGACAGCATTTCTTAGAGGCACGTAAAGCAGTGCTGGCAGGCCTGGTCGGTGTCACAAATATCCTCAACATCAGGAAGTACCTTCCGCAGGGAGGCAACATTCCAAATGTTCACGTAGGGAAATTTTTTTTTCTTAGCAATCTTCTTTTTTGTGAATGCGCAAAGAATCGGTGCAGAACACTCAGACCAAGCTATGAGCCACATGCATTGCTTGTAGTGAGCAGCTAGCCCAAGTCGAAGCGTTCATACTGAACAGCGCTGCACTCTTTCTGTAGCTTTTTTTGCGCCACTGTTGTGACCGAGGCTCCAGAATGTCTCATGGTTTCGTGTTTTATGAACAAGGCCGTCTAAAACTTTTCGTTCTGAAAACGTGCAGACCATGCTCATTATCGAAGGACAAAATCTGTCCACTAGTGACCTCCACTGTTCTTGGCATGGGAAAGCATGCTAGCAAGGTGCTGACAAAACATACATTAGGCAGCTTCTTTATGGCTCAGTCAAGCTGCACTGTAGTTTTTCCGTAGAGGTCGAGGTAATACATATAGGAAGGTGTTATCTGTTAGTGACACAGAAAACATGTGATATTGGGAAATGAAATAAATGGCTTGGGAAATGACTCAGATAATTTTTTTTTGAAAGAAAGGTTATTACACACAGTGTGCGTTGCACGGGGTGGTGCCGAAGAAGGTTCTGATGCACCTGGAGGGATGGGGATGCAGGCAGCGAAGCAGCACCTGTGAGTGGCATGCCTGTTGATTGCAGAACTGCTCAGTCAGTTACGGATTAGCCAAGTCCTGCCTTGGCGCTGCTTTGCTGAGTGCAGCAGGTGGGTATTGCACTCACGGTGTCTCGCATGTTTTGACAAGTGGATAATGGAGGCATGAATGCAATGCCCACGAAGGATATACCACGTTTTGCATGTGAATCACGAATATAACCTAGGGGGGACTTTTGGTCTTTGAGAGAAAGAAGATATTACGAATATAATGCTAAGCGATATCGTGAAGAAACTGGAAACGGAGCTGCGGGGCTTTATTCATCGTTACTGCTAACTGCCATCGTAAAATGAAGGGTGTTACGAAGCCCAAGGGTCCGAGCGGCCACGAAGGTTCCGTGTCTGGTGACGTGCCAGGTACCGGGAGAAGGACAGGTCCAGTGACATCAGAAAACGGTTTTATATACAAATGTACATTATTTTACATGAACAGCACCATTATTCATGGAGCCGTCTACATGCTAACGTCTTTGCATGTCCGAGTGTCCACACATCACTCCAGCCCCGCTTTTTATCATTCATATCCCCCTTTCACTGGTTCTCATGCCCATCATATGGCACCGTCCGCCTCCAATGTTTCTCAATCGCCCCCGCATACCAGGCAACGGGTGGCACCTTGGGAACCAAACGTCGAAGCTGTTCCCACGGAAATGCCTGACGTTGGCACCTTGCAAGAATTAGTGACCTCTCTGTGACGGTCACTTGTCAATCTGGAGACTGGCCTTTGCGGATGCTACCGTTCCATGGAGGCGGCAGCTGTTATTGCTCGGAAGGGGCTCCTAGTTTACGCGTCCAGTCGGCGCTGGCCTCATCGTAGTCCAGGCAGGCGCTTTTGCTTCACGGTAACGCACCAAGAACGACGTTGCCGTTTTAGCAACGTACGAGGCTGATGACCTATTGTAGCCTGGTGACTAATTTGCGTTCTTTGTCCCCGTGACGGTCCCCGGCAGCAGTGACATCGTGAACGCACTCTCCACAGCTGCACGTCTGTCGGTGAGGCATCCTTTGTCACAAAGGACCACCAGGCCCAACAAGGGCAAGGACGAGTGCATGCAAAATTACTTGTCACTGCTGACGTCTTTGTGACTGTTGGTGACGACAGTCCTCCATGCCACTAAAGTTGTTGGACAGGCAGCTCTTCAAAATGCCTACGACCCAACCGAGCATGGCAAAGCCTTTCACTCACTGCACACGCGGTCATTCACCACGTGACTTGGAAGACCACTCGTTTGATGCGCCTGCACAAAAGCGCTGATCATCTCACTCGATGTTGCGAATAATATGCTGTAAGCATATTAATGCAGCATTAACAGTGTTTTTAAATTGTGATTGCGTTTGTCCATTTCGTTTTGGGCATAGGGCCGCCTCTTTCCTCCAAGGGCACCGTACAGCAGCAGGGCTGTAACACACTTGCTCCTGTCCGAAGAAGACCACGGGCTCACCCCGTTTGTCTGTTTGGGCGGGCTCTCCTGGCGGCTCGAGCCCACCGCAGGGACAGTGGGGAAACGGTGCGTGCTGATTCTCCCAGGCTGGCTGGCCCCGACCAGGTCTGCCAGCAACGCACCTCAAAGAAATCCTGTCCTCATCTACTGAGACCCGCAATGAAGCAGACAAGGTGGCGCTCACTCCCAGTGGAGCCCCGCAGAGGCGCCTGCATGAGCAGGACACCCGGACCCGAGAACATGGGGGGCCAATCTAGATAACATTAAGGAACTCTTAAATAAGTTCAATCGAAGGGTGCTGTGTGTCCAAGAAATGTGTCTTAATTCTTCACACACGAACTTTCTTCGGCAGTATGCCATATACGGAAAAGACCGCAACGACGCCCTTGCCTCGTGGGGTGGTGTGGCCATAGCAGTAGGTAAAGGTGTTGCTTGCCGGCAATTGCAGCTTAAAACGCCTCTAGATCCAGTTGCAATCTGTGTGGTGCTCTTTAACCCTTTGCGGTCCGTTGTCCCGACAACGCAACACGGCCGTAGCGGTCTGCTGTCGGGCACCGCCTGACAAGGGGGTTCGGGGGTTAAATTTCACGGTTTTTCTCACTGCGATACTCCATCTCTTGAGGAATAAATAAACTTTATTTGTTGAAGTTTACTTCTCTTTGCACTAGGGTGCAGCACAATGTTCAGCACGGCTTCTGGATACCAGAGCGTTCTCACTTGCGTGTGGAACAGCACGTTGGCGCGGTTCGCTGAGAAGCATGACCACTTTTTCATTGCGTGCGTTTTACGGTGGCGCATATAGTGAAAGCTTTTAGAAGTTTCCATTGTCAATAGCTTTATTCTGAGGTGCACACAGCTGCAGAGTCATGCTGAGAAAGAACAGCGACACCTGCAGTACTGCCGCAACCTCTTCCAACAGCTGGTGGGTGACGTGAGGGCTAGAGCCAAAAAGCGGGGCCCGTCTGCATGGAAGGAGTGCGAGGAAAGGCTAGATGGGAGGAACCATTTCGTCTACAAGCTCCCAGGCCAAAATACTAAAGACTGTGCTGTTTGTAGCGATCGAAAAACAAATGGAGGCAGGAGGGAAACTGCGTTTTTCTGCAAAACCTGCAGTAACAACCTGGGCCTGCACCCAGGAGAATGCTTCGAGCGGCATCACACGCTGCTCAAATATCGGTAGAGGAGTTGCCTGCAGAAGCAAAATAAAAAAATAAATATCCTGAGTTTTTCGTCCACGGTTTGTGGTTTTCATCGCGGCGCTATAAACTCAAAATAGTTTCGGACCGGGACAGCTGGAAAGTGGGTAAAAGTTTCGGACCGCAAAGGGTTAATAAGCTGGTCACAATTACCTCATTATACATCCCCCCCGAACTACCATCTATCAAAAACAGAATTTCACAGCTTTATCTATGAGCTGCCCGAGTCTTATATCGTCGTAGGAGACTTTAATGCACACAACACGATTTGGGGAGATAGTCGCTGTGATGCCAGAGGGAGCTTGGTAGAAAACTTCCTCCTGTCTACAGGTGCATGCTTACTAAATCAGAGCCTACAGTTTACAGCGTGGCAAACAAAACATTCTCATCAATCGATTTAAGCATGGCATCTTGTACACTCGCGCCATATCTAGAGTGGAACGTCATTAAGAATCCATAGGGGAGCGACCATTTTCCTATAGTCGTAAAATTTAAAAAAGTGATGAGTGCTCTCCACACGTCCCCCATTGGAAAGTCGAGTCAGCCGACTGGAAATGCTATAAAGAATTCATGCACACGACCTGGGAAGACATCTCTACACTCCCTATTGATGATGCAGTGGCATATTTGACGGCGTTTATAGTTGATGCTGCGTCAATATATGTATCCCCGAAACAAATGGATCGCCTTCCAAATGATGTGTTCCCTGGTGGAACGACAAATGTAAAGAAGCATGAAAGAAACAAAATAAGGCTTGGAATCACCTCCACGACTCTCCGACTACAGAGAACCTTATCAGCTTCAAGAAAATAAAGTTTGAAGGAAGAAGAATGCGCCGCCGTGCCATAAGAGATACATCTCTAGCATAAATTCTTATACAGACGAAAGAAAAGCCTGAATAAAAAAGACAAAAGGCTGTGAAACTCGTCCTCTACCATTAGTGAATACGCAAGGAGACAGTCTTGAGGACCAAGCTGATTTTCAACATTTTGAGTACATTTCTAGTTCATCCCATTACTCGGATACACAAGCAGAGCGACTGCCTACGGATCGGAAAAGAGACCGAAATGAGCCTTACAACCGTCCATTTAACATGGCGGAATTTCAGGCTGCACCAAATTGTTGTAATAAATCGGCCCCTGGAAACGATCGAATAGTTTACTAGATGATCAAGCACTTAAACCCGAAGCACACAAAACACTCGTATCGCTTTTCACACCATATTCTTTGCCAGCTATATTCCGTCTGCCTGGAAGGAAGCAATAATACCTATTCTCAAAGAAGGCAAGGACCCGTCTTTGGCCAGCAGCTATAAGCTGTGGGAGCTGGGAGTCGTGATCTCGGAGTCTGGCGTCACACAGAGGGTCTCTCTAGCCTGTACGCCACCGGTGCGTCTCGAAACGGGTAGCTGGCCTACGCTGCCGGGGCGTCACATGGAGGCTTAGCTGGCCCACGCCGTCGTCCGAGCAGAGTTGACGAGGGTTGCTTCTTCTTGAAGAGTACGAGGTTGAGAGGTAGGGTAATCCAAACAGGGGGTTTATTTACATGGAAGAGGCAAACTTATCTACAGAACAAGGGGATCATCATCGTACTGGCCGGAGTACGGAGCGCAGTACGTCGTAGCATGTCAGCCTACTGAATCTCAACAGAAATTGTTCTGGGAGAGCACCATCTACATGTCAGAGCAGATGGGAGACCACTACAGATGAGCCACAAACGTCCGCTTAAATGCCCTCTGTCCTCCCTAGATCCCCAGGCCAGGGAAACCTGCGGGCACACCTTCCTCCAACCGGAGCGTCAAAAGTCGCCGAAGGCTCCGCCTTGAGGATGAGAGTGCGCATGAACACTCCGATGCCTTCATTCCCCGAACACACTTGGAAAGCGTGGGCCGCACACGGCTTACTGTCACAGAGAACGAAGGGGACGCCCGTAGACAGGGGGTGTTACGCTTCACCCAATCTGGCGCGTCTTGATTCCTGGGATGGCCCAGCCATTAGCGGGTTCGTGTGTCGAACAGCCTTGGCAGGTAGCTGCGGCCGTGGGGAAGTGTCGCACGCACTTTCCTAGGGATTCCTTGGTCCCAGCGGTCGGCGGCCAGGTGATATCCATCAGCCCCGTAGCCGTCAAACGTGTCTCGCCTTGGTGTCGCCGGTGGTCTATCCGATGCGACGTATTGTGGGCCTTGCCAATGGTTCGTCTCGGAAATCAGAAGTGGCTTGAAGGTCGCTTCGCCCACTGGCCGATCGTAACAAGGCCTAAAGCCCTGACGAGGTGCTTATGCAAACTCTTTCAGAAAATAGTAAACCGATGCTTCATTCATTATCTTGAAATCAACAAAATACTAGACCCCTTGCAGGTGGTTTTAGGGAGGGTAGATCCACAACTGATCACCTTGTCCGCATCGAGGCGAATATCCGGGATGCCTTTGTCCACCAACAGTTCTATATTATCGGTATTTTTAGATATGGAGAAGGCATACGACAAAACTTGGCGTTTTGGAATTCTCTGTGATCTAGTGGCAATGGGAGTCCGAGGGCAACCTCTTGAACGTGATTCAAAGCTATCTATTTAATCGCATGTTCCGTGTTAGGGTTGGTGATATCCTACCTCGTGCATTTACTCATGAAACGGGTGTACCACAAGGTGGTGTGCTGAGCTGTACTCTATTCGTTGTGAAAGTGAACTCGCTTCCATACCTGTCGTACCTCGTACAATGTTTTATTCTGTGTATGTGGATGACGTACAAATAGGTTTTAGATCATGGTAACATTTCTATCTGTGAGCGAAATGTACAGCTTGGGTTAAACAAAGTAGTAAAAGGCTGACGAGAATCAATTTAAACTGAACCCTCAGAAAAGCACTTGCATTCTCTTCTTGAGCCAGAGAGGTATACTACCTGACCCCTGTATTCATCTTAATGGACAACGGCTATCCGTGAGCCATGAACATAAATTTCTAAGCCTCATTTAGATTCTAAATTAACTTTTATCCCCCATTTGAAATATCTGAAAGCGAAGCATCTGAAGACAATGAATTTACTGAAGCTATTGTCCCGGACATCTTGGGGAAGTGACAGGAGATGCCTTTTGAGCCTCTACAAGTCTCATACAGTCACGCCTCAACTATGGAGCTATAGTATATAACTCCGCTGCACCTAGTGCTTTGAAGATGCTAGATTCTGTTCACCACTTAGGTGATGAACAGAATCTAGGAATCCGTCTTGCTACAGGTGCCTTCGGGACTAGTCCTGTAGAAAGCCTGTACGTTGAATCAAATGAGTGGTCTCTACATCTCCAAAGGACATACTTAAGTTTTGCCTACGCCCTGAAGGTTAAATCAACTATTCAGCATCTATGTCATTCTACCGTTCGCGAATTGTCCACGGCCCGGCTGTTCCGTAACCGCCCAGCCACTAGGCGTCCGTCTTCTAAAGAATCTCCTAATGGCTCCTACTCGGCTCCCACCCGCCTTGGGAGTAACAGACTATCCAGTGTGACATCTCTTTTGTTGAAATATCGAAACGAGCACCTGGAGGCACATATACATTCACATTTTCTTGAACTTCAGAAGAAATATTCCTGTGCTGAATGTTATACAGATGCTTCGAAGTCTCCTGCTGGTGTTGCCTACGCAGCTCTAAGACCATCGTTCTTAATATCCGGTACATTAAATCCATATACAACTATTTTTACGGCAGAAGCGTATGCGATAATCTCTACAGTATACACATAAAGCAAAACGAATCTCTCTAGCGCTATTGTATTCACGGACTCATTGAGTGTAGTCCGAGCTCTAATGAGTGTACAAAAACACAGGAACATTTTAGCCAACTATGTGCATAGCTGTGCTCAGCTTATACGGTTAAACAAGTCATCGTCCTATGCTGGGTTCCTGGCCATAATGGCATAAAAGGCAACGAAGCTGCTGGCGAGAACACTACCTCAGTAGCTTTTAGCGATGCCGACACAAACATACCGATTCCAGCCACAGACCTTAAACCATACTTACGGCATAAGCTGAAGAAGCACTGGCTGAAACAATGGGATACCCAGGTATCCAATAAGTTACACCTGATCAAAACTAAATTCGGCTACTGGATGTCTGAGAAAACAGCACGATACAAAGAAGTGCTCCTCTGTCGATTAAGAATAGGTCATACGTTCGGCACCCACGCTTACATATTGACTGGAGGTGATCCTCCATCATGTCGAAGGTGTGGTGACAGCCTTACAGGTCTCCATGTCCTCGTCCAGTGCAGAGAATTTGAAACTGAGCGTAAAAAGTACTTCTGTTCTGCGAATCGCCAACATATTCCACTTCACTTAGCATTTTTTCTTAGTCACGAACCACTTTTTAAGCTGGAAACAGTTTTTAGCTTTTTAGATGAAGTTTACTTCTTAGAAATAACTTGGCCGGATCATGTGTAGCACACCCTCGCCTTTGAGGCTGAAGCCGCAGTGACATAAGTTCTTATAGCACGTGCCTCTCAGCTCTCTACCTCAAGAGCCCTGTGGAGGCAGTACTTGTAAGCATCTTATTATATAATCTTTTTGTAGTGAAACTATTATACTACTTTTATTTTGTCATGAGTCATTCTCCTTATAATTTACGCAGTTTACAGTGACCCATTTTTAGGCCTCTCTACAGCCACATTACACGTACATTTTCAACTAAATTTAATGATTTCGAACACAATACAGAAACAATTCATTACCATATGTCATGGCGCGCTTTGGCCATAACTGGCCCTTGCGCCATCAAACATCACACATCAGTCGTCAATCGTTCCCAGTGGAGACCGAATGAGCCTAGGGCACATGAAGCACACGCGGCTGAGCTGATCATCCCCCTGAGTGCCTCGGACTCGCGCTATGGTCCGGGAGACTCCTGGCGGAGCACCGCGGGATCAAGACCACAAAATCAGCAGAGCACACTGCCTCTTGCCGCAGAGGCAGCGCTAGAGAAAATAAAACGGAAAAAGAAATTGCATTATAATTGTGTTACAAAACCAAATATAGCACAGGCACGGTCTGAGGCCAGACATTTAGAGGGAAAAGAAAACTCCAGTTCGTGTAAATACAATATGTAGGCTGCAAATGGAATACGCGTTAGCACTTGAGAGGGTGGCAGCATGCACGCACAACACAAAATATGAATACATTTTGTTGAGAACAAGCTACCAGAGTAAATTTCTTTTGCAGAAAGGAAATGATAACTGTAGATTTTCATACAGTGCAAACTCGTAGACAATCAGCAAAACTTCGCTGATGCCGGCCACTTTGGCCCATTAATTTTTTTTTTTGAATAAAGCAAATGAAATGTAATATCACAACCATGTTTTGCCTGGCACAAACAGACTTCCATCAAATTTTTTTTAATTGGTACCAGATTTCCTGTCATATATTTTTTAAAGTGTGCTTTTTTTGGAAAGAACTATTTTTTCCTTATTTTGCATTTTTTGTAGGAACACAATCTTTTGCAGGAATGTTGCAAGGGCATCATTCTATATTTGACACTTTTCTCGTGTTTACGTGTAAAATAAAAAAGTGTACAAAGGTGTAACAAAGTTAGAAAGTTTGTTCTCATTTGGGCTATGTTTGCAATTTTGTAACGCTCTTTTTTCTTTTGTGCACCACATAAAAAAAGGCGTGGAAATTATTCACATTTAAGCAAATCAAAGTGAGCAAAAAAGGTTTTTGTCACAACTTGGTTAGTTTGCACTGAATTAGATCGCGAAGTTGGAAAATATTGCACTAAACAGGATACACCCGCAGCACCACCTTCAGGTACTTTTTTTTTTTTTGGCGTGCTGGGGATTGCTTTTGGGAATAAACTTTTCATTTCCGTGCAGTTTGAATATGCCTACATAGTGTTACACACGAGGTGTTTAATGCAGAACCAGATGAATCTGGTTGATGAGCCCGTTCGAGAGCAGTCCCGAGGCAGCTTGGCTAACGTCGTTCTCATCTTCCACCTTTACTTTCACCTGGTTATCTGCGCGGCATCCGTGGTTCATCGCAAGAGCTTGTGAGATTTCCCCGCTTGCAGACGAAGCCCGTCGGCCAAGTCAGTCGTCTCGTGGACTGTAACGCCTCAGACACGCGACGTGTGCCATTTCAGCCTTGGCCGAGCATCGTCCACTGCTCGTGAGACGCGCAATGCGATAGTTCACTTCGCTGAGGCGCTCCAGAATAACGTAGGGACCGACGTAGTGGGCGAGAAACTTCTGGCACAAGCAACGCTTCCGCAACTGCGTCCAGTGCCACCAGGATCGAAGTAAACGTGGCGCCCATCATAGCGTATCTTGGACCGGTCCTGCGATGCCAGGGTGCGTAGCCTAGCCAGGCGTCGCGCTTCTTCTGCTCGACAGAGGATCTCAATTGATTCGTTGTCATGAGTGAAGTAGGGAAATATGGTGTTGAGGGTGTAGCGCGGCAGACGACCATAAAGAAGGGAAAATGGCGAGTAACCAGTAGTCCTCGTGTCTCGCGTTGTTGAAGGCATAGGTAATGAAAGGCACTGTCCCAATTCGTGTGTGCGGAATCGATGTACATGGACAGCATGTTGGCAAGTGTTCTGTTTGTGCCCTCGACCAGACCATTAGTTTGTGGATGGTAGGGCGTAGAATGGTAGAAGCTACATGAACACAGATGAAGCGTTTCTTCAACTATGTCCGCGGTAAATTGTCGCCCACGATCGCTGATTACTATGCGAGGAGGTCCATGTCGGAGTATAACGTGAGCCAGCAAGAAGATATAAACTTATGTAGCTGTGGCCGATGGCAACGAGGCCGTCTCACAATAGCGGGTAAGGTGATCTACGCAAACGATAACCCAACGATTGCCCTTGGAGGATCGCGGGAAAGGGCCCAGAAGATCTGTACCCACTTGCTCAAAGGGGACGCTAGATGGGGGGGACTGGTTGAAGCAGGCTGTGTGGCACTTGTGGATGGCACTTGTAGTGCTGGCATTGAGGGCAACTGGCGACGTACCATTCGATATCCTTTTGCACCTTAGGCCAGTAAAAATTTTCTTGAGCCTGGTAGAGCGTGCGTGTGGAACCAAGATGACCGGAAGTTGGGTCATCGTGCATGGCGACTTGGGTGCGAAGGCTCTTGGGACAACTAAAAGGTAGCATCGGTGGTCGAGTAGCTCTTGTACAGCGCACCGCCATCACGTAGGCCTGCAGGTGACTACTGTGCTGCCACGAAGAGCGGTTGTAAGCGTCCTTGTGTTGCTCGGATATGACGGTACCCATATCCGGAAATTCTGGGGACACAAATTGATGTATTGGTCAAAGTTGTCTGCATCACATTCAGTTGTCGGAAGTGACATCCGAGAGAGACAATCAGCGTCAGCATGTCGCCAGCCACTTTTGTAGCAAATAACGAAATCGTATTCGTGTAGACGGAGGGCCCAGCGCGCTAGTCGGCCTTAGGGATCCCGCAGATTCATGAGCCAGCATAGCGAATGATGATCCGTTACCACAGTGAAGGGGTGCCCGTAGAGATACAAACGAAACCGTTGCACTGCGAAAATGACCGCCAGACACTCTTGTTCAGTCACTGTGTAGTTGTGGTCGGAGCGGCTCAAGGACTGGCTAGCGTACGAGATCACGTGCTCGCTGTCACCAATACACTGAACTAGCACAGCACCGATGCCTATGCCATTGGCATCGGTGTGAATCTCAGTTGGTGGTGAAGGATCGAAGTGGCAAAGAATTGGCAGGGACGTCAACAGGAACTTCAGCTGGCAAAACGATGAGTCGCAATCTGCAGTCCTCTCAAAGGGAACGCCTTTTTGGAGAAGGCGTGTAAGGGGATGAGCCATGTCAGCAAACCTAGGAATGAATCAGCGAAAGTAGGAGCACAAGCCCAAGAAACTTCTTAACTGCTTGGCAGAGTCAGGTACCTTAAATGCTTCTACGGCCGCCGTCTTTTGTGGATCTGGTCGGATGCCTTCTTTAACCACCATATTTCCTAGCACAAGAGTTTGTCGTTCCCTAAAACGGCATTTTTTTTAATTGAGCACAAGACCTGCTTTCTCCAAGCAGTTCAATACCAAGTCCAAACGCTTGTTGTGCTCACTAAACGTTCGGCCGAAAATCACAACGTCGTCTAAGTAGCACATGCAAACTTCTCATTTCAAGCCGCGTAATATTGTGTCCATGAACCTTTCGAACGTTGTGGGCGCATTACACAACCCGAAAGGCATCACGTTAAACTCAAGTAGTCCGTCAGGCGTTACAAATGCTGTTATTTCTCAGTTGTCCTTGTGCATGGGAATTTGCCAGTAACCTGACCGTAAATCAACAGAGGAAAAGTAAGATGCCACAAAGAGGCAGTCGATGGCATCGTCAATTCGTGGGAGCGGATATACATCTTTCTTAGTAATGGCGTTTAGGCGATGATAATCAACGCAGAACGGCCACGTACTGTTTTTCTTCAACAATATCACGGGGGCTGCCCAAGGACTAGATGATTCTCGAATGACGCCTTTACATAGCATTCCTTGGACTTGATCGCTGATTATCTTGCATTCTGCCGGGGACACACGATAGGGTTTTTGTTGGATTAGCTGGGCAGCTCCTGTGTTGATGCAGTGACGAGTTCTGGATGCAGGAATCGATGGTGGGCTATCGTGCTGCGCGAAGTCGAATACCGAGGAGTGTTTCGTAAACAGGGCCATCAACACTCGACGCTCGTGATCACTGTGGGATTTATCAATCATGGAAAGTATGTTCTTGCTCCTGGGGTTCGAGACACTGGTTGCTCCTCTATCTGGTAGCTCTGTAAGTACTGCCACCGATATGGGCGAGTCTTCCTGAAACGTGGTAAGCTTTGGGCCTTGAGGTAGCACTGTCGCTTCAGTGGAACAGTTTAGCGCCCACAGCCCCGCGCATCTATTGGTCACTGAGACCACCACACAGTGCGGAACCAACACGTTTTTTTGAGGCAGTTTCGATGTACAGGTTCCACTGCAGCATCGAACGAGATACGAGTCGGAGATGAACAGGCAACAGAAACATGTATCGCGGATAAGGCGGACACAGTTGTATCATCAGACACGCAAAACACACTCTCCGGGCAAACTGCACCTTCAGAGAGCACAGGCAAAACACTGGTGCCGACTCCGAGTTCTCCCGTTTGGCAGTCAACATTGGCGCCACACAATTGCAAAAAAATCAATCCCCAGAACCACGTCATGCGAGGAGTGAGGAACAACGGTAAACTCTGCATTAAACACTCTCCCACCCAAAGACACATCCACATTACACACACCAACCGGGTATAATGATTCACCACTGACTCCACGGAAACTTGTGCACTGGTACAACCTTATTCTTAAGCATGAAAATAGTTGGAGGCAGTTGGCAGTGCACATTTTCCAGCGACCTCACCTCCATCAGCTGCGCTGGCTAGTTTCCCGACGGGGGCGACACGAAACGGCGCCAAGGCGATGGTGACGTGAATTGCGGCCAAGGGGATGGTGATCGGGAGGATTGGAAGACTGCTGGTGGTGTCAGTGTATGGTCGGAGGCAGGGGAGTGGTAGCGGTTCCGGGTTCTTCTCTAAAGTAGGTCTCCTGGGCGGTGCGTCGGTTCTCTCGGAAGTGGCTTCCTGAAGTGGAGTCTCCTGGCTACTGAGTGTGCAGTGTACGACCGCTAGATCGCATAGTCGGCGCTGACGGTCCGTAGTTCGATGCTCGGCGTCAGCTACAGTACCTAGCTATGGGGCCAGGCATGCCGCAGAAGTGACACACTGGCAAAGGGCGAACTTCAGGATGCGAATTGAAGAAGTATTCTGCCGAAGACATCGGTTGAGGGTAACAAGGCTCTTCCCTTTGAAAGTCGTAGGTAGAGGTAAGTCTTCGTGGACGAAAGTTGCGTGGGCGTTGATCAAAACGTTAAGGGGGCGAATCATTGCGTGGTGGTTCGGTCGTATCGTAATGCAGTTTGTCTCTGGAGCTGATAAGATCCGCGACGTTCACTGAGTGGTTCCAAGTAGACGAAGGGGGTTCCCAAAGAGAGTCTCGGAAAACGGAGGAGCTGCAACGTGGCGCCGCATAACGTGCCTGTTCGTCATGCCGCTGGAGCTCCTCGCGGACTATCTCGCGGATGGAGGACAAAAGGTTTGGGTGCGGAGGACTTGTGTCAACACTTGCTACGGCCATTACATTGGCCAGCCGTCCAAACTTTGGTGTAATTCCGTGAGTCTTCAGCGCCTCGAACGTACGACAGTGCCGTATCAGTTCTGATACGGTGTTCAAGTTCTCTTTACCAATGAGGAAGTTGTGCACGTCTTCTGCTATTCCTTTTAAGACGGGCCCCACTTTGTCTTCCTCTGTCATTTGGGGGTTGACGGTCTGACACAGCTTCAAAATTTCTTCTATATAGGTAGTGCAAGTCTCGCCGGGTACCTGAGCTCTCTGGGCTAATGTGAATTCCGCACGTTTCTTCCTTGCGTCTGAGTCGCCGAAACACTTCTTGATCTCCTCAACGTAACGTGTCCACGTAGTTAAGCATGTCCGCGTGGTTGTCGTGCCATACCGACGCCGTGCCGGCCAAGAAGAAACCAACGTTCCTAAGCTGACTGGCAGCGTTCCAGTTATTGTAAGGTATTAATTACCCTTTCGTAATGGGTTAGCCACTCATTCAAATCTTCCTCTGCCTTTGTCGAGAATGTGCGTGGCTATCGGTAGTGCTGGATAGGGACTCGGCTCGCCAAGGCACTGCTGGTGAGGCTATTTTGCTCTGTGGCCATGATTGAGGGTGATGGCGAAAGTCCGGCGAAGTGATGGCTTCTGCGTAGCTCTTGTGCTGATGGCTCCGTCGTAGGTAATGGGAGGTACCCAGCACCTTCACCAAATGTTACACACGAGGTGTTTAATGCAGAACCAAATGAATCTGGTTGATGAGCGCGTTTCGAGAGCGGTCCCGAGGCAGCTTGACTAACGTCGTTCTCCTCTTCCACCTTTTCTTCCACCTGGTTATCTGCGCGGCATCCGTGGTTCATCGCAAGATCTCTTGACAACGGCATAAAAAAATCTGACAAAATAAAGACATTAAGCTGGCATGCATGTTTGATCTCTCGTTTTATCAGCCACCAGCTTTTCTATAAACTGCAGTTTATAGGATTCCTTTGAGCTGTGGCAAATACTATATCAAGGAGTCTGCTAAGGGCTTAAACGATTGCTTCAGGGAACACTGCAATAATGTGTGCAAAGCGAAGGACAGTCGTGACACTTGCAACTCATTGCAGTATGTGCAGATGTTAGTCACAGATTTAAGAAGTTGATGTAATATCCGAGAATAAAGAAAAGCTGGTGAGGGAGATAATTGAGGCCAAAGTGATTTTACAGCGGATCTGTTTACATCCAGCCCCCTTATACATCTCCTCCAGGGCGGCGTCCGTACCACGGCGCGTGGACAGGAATGACTGAAAGAGGGAAAGAGTGTGGCGACAGAGCCTGTGCACGTGGCCTGCACTGTAGTTATGACGTCAAGCGCATCGGAGGTGCCGGCGTGGAAGCAGCAGCGGTTGCGGCAGATGCATGCGAGGTGCGGTGACTGCGGCGGCACTTGTGTCGGTGGAGTGTGGTGCCGTATGAAAAAAATGTATGATTTCATATTGTAAAATCCTAGGCTGAGCCTAAATTCGTAAAGTCAACGAAAAATTTGGGAGAGTATGTAAGAGTAGCATACAGTCAAACGTTATAACAAAGCCACATCCCACCTTTGTAATTCTTTACATATTGGTGGGAAACATTCTAGAATTACTTGGTTACGTCTGTTATATTGGCTTTAGACTGTGTAAAGAAAAATAAGCATGACATTATGGCAGTATTGCAGTGGAGAAGTACAAGGGAACAAATGGATTTTAGAGTGGAGGATGTGTCTCTGGTGATGCTGTGCAGTACACGCCCACAATGAGTTCCTGCTGGCCTTCTTCAACAAGTGCCAAGCCCCATGTGCAGGTGAGGCAGTCTGAAGGCGTATGGAGGAGCAAGTTGCCCTTTTTGCATTTATGTTGTCACAGATTGCACTGTCTATGGTCATAAGAGGTGCTACAATATGTTGAGCCCTTGGTTTCTTTATAATTCAATGTAAATTATTGGTAAACTGTTAGCCAGTGTTGACGGTAACATGTTACTTTTTTTGGTAACTTAGTAACATACTCGTTGCCAATGTATTGCCACATCCATATCCCCAGAGGTACATGCATGAAAACAATGATGCAGCAAGTAGATGAACCAAGAGACATCGCGGTGGGGCTTTTATTTGTGCTGCACACCGGCTTCTTTCCTACGGCTTCGTAAAACTGGTGCTGTATGGCCTCTTGCTTCATGGCCTCTTGCTTTATGGTCATAAGAGGTGCTACAATATGTTGAGCCCTTGGTTTCTTTATAATTCAATGTAAATTATTGGTAAACTGTTAGCCAGTGTTGGCGGTAACATGTTACTTTTTTTGGTAACTTAGTAACATACTCGTTGCCAAATGTATTGCCACATCCATATCCCCAGAGGTACATGCATGAAAACAATGATGCAGCAAGTAGATGAACCAAGAGACATCGCGGTGGGGCTTTTATTTGTGCTGCACACCGGCTTCTTTCCTACGGCTTCGTAAAACTGGTGCTGTATGGCCTCTTGCTTCATGGCCTCTTGCTTCATGGCCTCTTGCTTCATGGCCTCTTGCTTCATGGCCTCTTGCTTCATGGCCTCTTGCTTCATGGCCTCCTGCTTCATGTCCCGGCACGTATACACGGCGATAGGGATGTGGCAGTATTTGATAAATTGTAACAGGTAACGTACTTAAGTTAAAATTACTAGTTATTTTTCATTCCAGTACACTGGAATGCGTGGAGCACCGAAGTCACATGGCAAATAAGCAGACTGTACGGCTGCTCTTGGCTTGCATGCGTGCCACAAAACGCGTGCCCTTATATGTAGACCTTACAAAAAAAAATATGCAAGGTGCCCATCAAGCTTTTAACACTTGCATGCACACACGTTGACGCATGCTACACACAGACATACACACCAGCCCTTCCTGAAAGTAAATACGAGGCCTGTTAGAAAAGTATCCGACCTTTGGCCGAAGAAAAAACACTGGCATAACTGGAGCGTTGGAAACCTAATCACCCTCAAAGTAGTCTCCTTGGGATTCCACACGCTTCTCCCAGCGGTGCTGCTATTGTTGGAAGCATTCCGAGAAGGCCTCTTTCGGAATGGAGTTTAGCTCAGCTGTCGTTGCAGCCATAATGCCCTCTCTTGTCTGAAATCGCACTCCTTTGAATGGCCTCTTGATTTTAAGAAACAGCCAGAAGTCGCAGGGGGCCATATCAGGAGAGTAAGGAGCCTGTTGAACTACAGGAGTCTGGTTTTTCGGCAAAAAAGTCTGAATCAAGTGCGAGGAATGTGCAGGAGCATTGTCGTGATGGATGCGCCAATTGCCGACGAGAGCACTGCGCACTACCTCACTCAAACGCTGCGTCCCAGCGACTGACGCTATCGGCAGGTGGGAAAAAATTTGTGCATGCGCACGAAGATTCAAGGTCGGCGGATGCAAGCGCGCTTGTTTCATATCCATCAGGTGTTCGCAAAAAAACAAAAAATAAGGCCAGATACTTTTCTAACAGACCTCGTATAGCTGCTGCATCCAGTGCATCCTTTACAGATGCACTGGATGCTTATTCGGCGTGGGCGCAGGCGTATTAAATAAGAAGCCAGGCAAGATGCCAACCTTAAAATTGAACTATTGCTTAAGTTCCACAGCAAATTGTAATTATCAAAAACTTGTCTGTCTCAGAACTCTGTTTTCAAAATAAATTTTGCTTTATTCCATGTGCAACTACAAAATTGCATTTAATCATGAGCAAGGGAGACTGACTGTGGAGCAACTTCACACAAGCACTCACAATTTTCGTGGCAATTATGCAAGATGAAAATAAAAGCCAAGCTTATGTTTGGGCGTGCAGGTTGTATGCCCAGACAGGAGCAGGCATGCGGAAATAAAAATGTGTTTGCGTAATTTAGAGGATGAACCTTTGACAACACGGTGCCAGTGTGAAGCCTCTGTGGGCGGGGTGCATTCACCGTTGAACCTGTGGGTTACACCCTCGGGCTGATAAGGGGCCTCTCTCTCCCAAGGCCGTGAGTCCAGCTCCTCCTCGCATGTCCGGGACAAGCTCAAGAGGCTCAAGAGCAAGGCGAGGCCTGTGCGGGTCACTTTTGAGGTAAGTGCTCTCTGCACGAATGCAGTGGTAGCCAAAGCAAAAGGGCCCATTTCCCAGAAGGACACCATAAAGGGCACCGCATTCATTTATGTGGCATCTGCTCGGGCCATTTCTTATTGGTAAACATTGGCTCCATTGTATTCTTAAAAATCTAAACTTGGCAAGTTCTGACAAATTTGACTGGGCTACAAACGGCTCAAACATGGCAAGAAATTGCGATTCGTGAGGTCACACAGACGTTTATTGGTGCTGTGGTATTGGCTCGAAATGAAAAGAAGAAATTGCTTTGACTTTCATTTTCTCTTCCAATAAATAACCTTCAAAATTAATGAAAAAATTTAAGGAACATTATCAGTGTGAACAGAGTTTGCACTCCTATTTATTGTCTCTCTAATCATTAAAAAGTTAAAAACCCGCCGTGCTTGCTCAGTGGCTATGGTGTTGGGCTGCTGAGCACGAGGTCGCGGGATCGAATCCCGGCCACGGCAGCCGCATTTCGATGGGGGCGAAATGCGAAAACACCCGTGTACTTAGATTTAGGTGCACGTTAAAGAACCCCAGGTGGTCCAAATTTCCGGAGTCCCCCAGTACGGCGTGCCTCATAATCAGATAGTGGTTTTGGCACGTAAAACCCCAAAATTTAATTTTTTTAAAAGTTAAAACCCTGATGCAATATTTGTTGATCTTTACATATTTAATGCAGCAAAAGACATTTTATTACTTTTTTAATATTTTAAAAACAAAATACTGCAGGCTCTAGCAGGAGTAGTAATTGTTACAAGTTGTAGAAATCATACAATAAATATGAGGAATAAGGATTATAAACAGGGATAAGGTGCCTCAGAAAGGCTGGCCAACGTTTCGATAGGAGGACCTATCTTCGTCAAGGGCGGCCTCGGCATCCTCGGCGGGTGTGTTTTAGAGGGTTAGTGGAGTGACGTCACGTCGATGTCCGCTGTGGCTGGCTGTAAAGGGAGAGACTGAAAGGAAAATGAGTGCTGGTGCTTGACTGGCTAGGTGCGGTTTCTACGACGAGGGGACAAGAGCGGGAGAGCGAGAAAGCGGCAAAAAAAATTAAATTAAAAAAGAGAGAAAGAAAAAAAAAAGAACTTAAGAGGTTTAAGCTGGAGCTGGAGGTTTAACTTGTATGAGCGAGAGGCGAGTGAGCGTTCCGAGGTGTCGTGGGCGGCGTGCGTTTGGGGTCCCTGAAGAGCCGGTGAGTGTGCAAGTAACAATACGAGTTGAAAGCATGACTTGAGTAGCGTAGCATCAAGGCATCGGGTAATTTTGTGGTTAACAGGGAGCAGCTTGGTCCGTCAAGGGACGTTAGCCTCACTAGTTCGCCGTAGGCGTCGTCGCGGCGGTATACAGAATTGGCGAGACCCTGTGTGGTTGAGGCGCCGAAAAAGGTATCCTGGCGTCTGGGATTTTGGACGGTCTCGGTGTGGATCTTGTGTGCAGAAAGGGGGAAAAAAAAAAACGGCACAGGAGGGTGAAAGCGGAGAAAAAAATATAATTTGAAATATAAACACGCGGGGGGAGACAGGTGTACCTGGAAAAGCGCTCGTATGGTTGATGAATGAGTTAAAGCATGGCGGAGGATAATAAATTGATTGGTAGGGGAGGTGCAGGGAAGAACTGGAAATGGAAGAATAGGTGAGGTTGAGCATCGAGATTAGCTGGAGGTTTAACTTGTTTTGCGCCTTTGTTAATGGTATAACAATTTAAGATTCATGTTACTCCTTTTGGCGATTCTAAGTTGCCCCGTGATAGATTCATCCCCATTGGGTGCAGGGATTTAAACTTGTGTATGAGGTATGATTCTGTATATTTTCTCTCGCGAGGTGAACGAAAATTTGTAGTATATAGAGTCTTGCTTCATCAAATATATGGCCGTGCTCATTGAAGTGGCTGGCTACTGCTTTAGGTAAATTGTGTTTTGTATCTGCGCGATGGCCGTTGAGTCTCGTGTGCATTTCTTGTCCAGTCTCACCTATGTATTGCTTGTTACAAGCGGCACATTCTAGACAGTAGACTACGTTGCTTGACGTGCCGGTGAAATTCGAAGTTACCTTGTGAATGTAATCTGACGCTGTACTCTTTACTGTAGTAGTAGATTGAATATGTTTGCATGTGGAACACCTGGAGCGGCCACAGGGACCGGATGTTGGCTTCGTCTTTGTCCTTAGTTTGGCGTGTACAAGAATGTCCTTGAAATTACTGTTCCGTCTGTAGGCTACTCTGGGCGGGTCGGGAAAGATTTTATTAAGTTTCTGGTTGCTGGTGAGAATTGGGTGGTGTTTACTGAGGATATTGTTCACGTTGGGGAGTGCGTTTGAGAATTTAGTAGTAAGAAGAGGCTTTGTTGTCCTTGTGATCTTAGGGCGGGGTTTGAGGACCTCGGCTCAATCAAGCTTGGTTGCAGCGGTGTAGGCTTTCTGTAGGGCAGTGTTCGGGTAGTTCCTGCTTGATAGGGTTTCATATTAGAAAGATTTTAACTGCGCTATGAACAGGGACAAAGGAGGACGAAAAAGACAACACGTGCGCAGACTCACAACTAGCTTTTAATGTGTGAAAGATGACATATATACAGTGAGGATAACAAAACAAAATGAACAAGGCATGGTCACATGTACACTTCAATCATAGTCTCGTGCCTAGATATTGCACTTCGCAATCTGCAAGCGCCACTGACGGATCACTGATGCATCCACACGTTTTCTTAATTGCATACGCCTCGAAGATCTCCCGCGTGATGCAATCCTTATGGCGATATAAGATCTTAGTTTGTTTCAGTAGCGGTCGGCACGCCTTGTTTGTCTCCTTTTCACAGTACAGTAAAACCTCGATAATTCGAAGGTCGCCGGACCGCGAAAATTCTTCGAATTAAGCGGATTTTCGAATTAACCGAAATGAATAATAAAAAAAAGAAAACAAGCAAGAACTTGCCGCAAAAAGAAATCACCTTTATTTTCCATGTCCGAGAAAAATTACTCAAAGTAATCACCGATGCGGGATTACTTGGCGCGCTGCTTCGCCGCCCCTAGTGCCATGCTCTCCAGCTGGCTCAAAAAAACGTAGCATACAAATATCACCCGCACTGCACTCAACAAAGTTGCGGACGATGTTCACGGAATCGATAACTGCCGCGAAAGCGGGCGTGGTGGTGCTTGACTCCAAAAATTTGGACTTGCTGGATATTCCGGACTTCAAAAATGCACCATCATGGTTCCTATTGAGTTCATGCATTTTCGCACCCAATTTTTCGGACGAATTGAGACCCCAAAGTTCGATTTTGCGGACTAAATCGCCCTTTCCTAGCCGCGCTACCCAATCCTGGAGGCCGCCATGTTGGATTTTGCACTGGCTTGAATTCCAGTGGCTCGCTATATGCCTCCAAGATTAGAATGCTCGTTATCAATAGAGAGCTCGCGCAATCCTCCAGTCTCGGAGGCCATGCCATCGTTGTAACCATTTATTGTGGGATTTTTTTCTTTTATTGCAATTATTTGGACACTTCATTCAAGCGGATTTTCGCCGTCGGCGTCGCCGCCCTGAGGATGCATACAAAGTCCAAGGGCGATAAAATCATCGCCGCGCGCCCGCCGTATGTGCGAGTGACTGCGCGCGGGGGACGCGCGCTTTCATGGAGAGCGAACGCACGGCGGAGCGTAAACGCGACTTCCTCCCTCGTGCGAAAGGCCGTGGGGGTATGGGAGGGGGGGCGACTTCTACTCTTCTAACAACTGGGTACTTAGCGCCGGAGCGGTTTCTCGCTTGCACCGTATCTTGAACGCGATCTCCAGACGGCTCTGGCTCTCGCCGCTCAGTTTCCGTTGAAGCGATATAGACCGCACGAACTTTCGCTCGTGCGCGCTGACACCACGCGTGTTAATTCAGTGTTGTTTTTTCCCCCCTCAATTTTCGGTTGCTATTTTTGAACGTGGCGTGTACACCGAGCAGGTGTCTTGGAGACCCATGTCTCAGTGATCGGCGCTACCTCCTGTACCTTCGCGAGAGCTAAGCGGTGCGAAGCTCGTTTCTTGGATCTCCATGGCGAACTCCGTTGGCGGAGATTGCCAACGCGGTGGCGTTCGTGTCGACTGTACACGGAGCCGACGTCATTGCTGCGCAAATCCAAGCAAGTCGATCCTCTCCAAGCGTAGTATGAGGCAGGACATTAAAGATTTTTTTAAGCCGCACTAATGACTTTTTTTTTTTTCGGCCGAACAGAGTTTTCCGGACTATTTTTTAGTCCCCACGAGCTCGGAAAATCGGTTGGCGACTGTACGGAGCGCCCTAACCTAACCGCCGCACGTTGCTACTAGCCGGAAACTTCGAATTATCCGAATAGAGCCGCGCGGGCCATTCAAATTATCCGGTAGAATTTGCATAGAGAATGACGGGACCGCTCAAATTCTTCGAATTAACCGAAATTTCGAATTAACCGAGTTCGAATTATCGAGGTTTTACTGTACCTGCAGTGTTTCGCCGCATGAGAATAGCAATCAGACAAGCAGTTCGTGGAATGCTCCTTTAAACGAATATTAATGCAGCGGCTCGTTTGTCCAATATACACACGCCCACAAGTGAAAGGGAATTGATATACTACAGCGCAAACGCAGGGGACGTACTCCGGCTTCCTGTGGTCAATATGGCAAACAAAAGGGCTATTGCTAGGTGAACTGTCTATTCATTACACGTGCACACAAACGTGCCATTTTCTGAGGGGCGGAGAACACAATGTTCACACCATAACGTTGTGCAACGTTCTTGAGATTGTGTGACACCTTATGTTGGTAAGGGATCACAGCAAAACGTCTACGCTCCTGGTCGTTGTCTTGAGGCGAAGCAGTGACACCACACTTAATCTTCTTGATTAATTTTTCACACACTGCTGCTATTACATAGCTGGGATACCCTGCAGTAGTCAATCTTGTTACTTGGTGTTCAACGCTATCTGTTACCACGTGGGCGCAAGATTTTCTTAGAGCAGAACTAATGCTAGACAGAACAATGCCATTTTTCACGGTTTTGGAGTGTGCTGAAGAAAAACTTAGGGGCATTTTTAAAGACCGAGGTCGAAAAAACCAGCAAGTATGGGACACATCGAAACGCAGGCAAATGTCTAAAAACTGTAGTTCATTGTCATGGGGTAGTTCAACGGTGAAGTTGAGGCCCAGCCCTGATTTGGTAAACGCTTGTTGAGCCTCAAGGACGCGGCCCTCCAGTACACCATTAACAAAAACCAGGTAATCGTCCACATAACGAAAGGCTCGAACAGCAATCCTACCAAGGTCGTCATGTACGGCCCGATCCACTTTTGACAAGAAGATGTCGCTAAGCACAGGTGCAACCCTAGAGCCAATACAAACTCCTGACCTTTGAATGTATAGCTGCCCCCGCCATGATACGTAGGTGGACGACAAATACATAGATAACACTTCTAGAAAGGATTCCACAGAAATACCACAATGCAAAATAAACCCTTCCCTTTCACTTGTGGGCATGTGTATATTGGACAAACGAGCCGCTGCATTAATATTCGTTTAAAGGAGCATTCCACGAACTGCTTGTCTGATGGCTATTCTCACGTGGCGAAACACTGCAGGGACTGTGAAAAGGAGACAAACAAGGCGTGCCGACTGCTACTGAAAAAAACTAAGATCTTATATCGCCATAAGGATCGCATCACGCGGGAGATCTTCGATGCTTATGCAATTAAGAAAACGTGTGGGTGCATCAGTGATCCGTCAGTGGCGCTTGCAGATTGCGAAGTGCAATATCTAGGCACGAGACTATGATTGAAGTGTACATGTGACCATGCCTTGTTCATTTTGTTTTGTTATCCTCACTGTATATATGTCATCTTTCACACATTAAAAGCTAGTTGTGAATCTGCGCACGTGTTGTCTTTTTCGTCCTCCTTTGTCCCTGTTCATAGCGCAGTTAAAATCTTTCTAATATGAACTTAACCAACTAGCCCAACTTGGTGCACTACTGATAGGGTTTCCTTAAGGTGATCGAGTCTGTCTATGTAGGCATGGTTTTCTACGCAAATGCGACGAAGTCGTGTGGCTTGGCCTTTAAAGATACCTTGTTTGCAATGTCTGGGATGGTGGCTTGTATATTCTAGGTACTGTTGTTTATCAAAAGGTTTTCTATACAGCGTTGTGTTTAGTGTCCCATTATCAATATATATTGTTGTGTCCAGAAAGTTTATGCACTCATTTGAAGATTCCGATGTGAATTTTATTGTTGTGTGAAAAGAATTTAGGAAAGCTACAAATTTATCTAAACTTTCCTGACCATGTTCCCATATTATGAATATGTCGTCTATGTATCGAAGGTATGTGTGGGGCTTGTGGGTGCAACGAGATAGGAAATCTGTTTCTAAAGTACCCATAAATATGTTTGCGTAGGTTGGTGCAAAAGGTGTGCCCATACTTGTCCCATGTATTTGTAGATAGTAATTTTCTTCAAATTCGAAGTAATTATATGTCAGAACTAATTCAAGAAGAGACAAGTATACTTCAATAGAGTGTTGTGCATTGTGTTTGGACAGCGTTTCTTTTATCGAGTTTAAACTATCAGGGATTGGAATGTTGGTGTACAGGGCCGTGACGTCTAGTGTTGCGAGGATTATGTAAATATAGACACAGTACAGAGTAAACCAAATCAGCATCAGAAATATTAAGTATGAATGAACCAATTACAGCAGTTTGGAGAAATTATACAAAATCGAGTACGAGGTGAATCAAGTACAGCTGCAAAATGCAAGAAAAGCTTCTAGATTATGCAGGAGGAAATGCCCTAAACAAGCAACTCCTTTACCGTGCGGGGAAAGAAGGAAGGCTCGTTCCCTACCATGGGGGTGTTCTTGTAGGTGGTGCCTGGAGGAACTCAAATATTTTATGCCGTAATTCATAAACAAAAGGCAGAATGAATGCACTCTTCAGGCATGAAAGTTTTGTTGACGAGATTTATGTCATGAAAAAGATATAAATTGTGGGATAAAATTGAACAAAGTTTGTAAAGACATGCTTGTAGCTACTAAGAAAAAAAAACGTAACAAAAATTGTGAGATATACAAAATGTATTGCCGTCTAATGGGCACTATCTCCAAAAGCATCAAAATTTTTAATTGAACAAGTATTCCACTACAAAAATTGAACTGCAAGCACTACAGTTGGGCGTGCCGGGCTGCGGCCGCCGATGTTGCTGGCTGGTTTGCATCGTCGACGCTCTCAGAGTCAGTCCGACGAAAAAGCAGCATCCTTAGACTCGCTGCTGCAGGACCCGTCAATAAAATCAGCCGCAGACGTAGCGGAATCACGAGATCTGCAACCTTTTGAAGCATGCACGCAGCTCTCGGAGGCGTCCATTTTTGCTTTCTATTTTGACGATCGTGAAACCTCGGAGCGCGTTCAAAAATCACCGCCTGGTGGGAAAAAAGTCAACTGCTTAGAAAACTAAATATGGTTCTCCTTCACATCTGATAGTGCAGTGTGTCCATGACTGAGGCTCAAAAGCGGTGTTTCACACCATCGATAGCAGGCTAACAATGCCCGATGGGTGCGGTATGGGAAGAGTTAAGGGATGCCGCATGACGATGCCATGTCGATATGAGGGGTGAAAGGTAATTTAAAAACAGTTTCCTATGTTTGAGTTGAAAAAGGAACTTCTTTTTGTTGCAGCTGCAAAGTTCGACTACCGTGTTGCCTCATTAAGCAGGTTGGGGAGTCAGTTGGTGACACTTGGAATAAATAGACTGGATCGATTTCTGTTGCATCCTTTCTCGTGCATCAATGTTAACAATGGCTGCGTATTCAAGTTTAGGTCTAATAATTGACGCATATGCTGAATGTTTTATTTCGGCTGGTGCATGCTTTAATTTGTCCGAAGAAGCAAAGCTTACAGAAAAAGGGCGCGCAAACCTTTGATATGTGTGCATTCCATTTTACCGTGCTAGCAATAGTGACACCCAGCTATCTGAATTCACCGACCTCGTGACAAAAGTTTGTACTGATGAAAGGATAGGAAATACTTCTTCCTAGTTATCTTCATAAAAACAGTCTTCTCAGCATTAAGTACCATGTCCCATTGTTTGCATCATTCATGAATTTTCTGCAAATTACAATTAAGGAGCACTTGGTCATCGGAACATTCAATTTTATTAAGCAGCATGCAATCATCAGTGATGAGTTGAATTTGCACTGGCCCATTAACTACGTTGACAGTACCATTTATGTAAATGGAGAACAACAAGGGTCCAAGGGCGCTTCCTTATGGTATGCCTGAAGAGACCGGTCACAGCTTTGAACAGTGTCCTTCAGTGCTTACAAATTGTATTCGATCACTCAGATACAAGCCATCCAAGCAACTACGAATTCAGGCAAACTGAAGCTTTAACACGAGTTTTGAATGACGTACAAGATCAAATGCCTTCGTAAAATCCAAAAATATTGTGTCCACCTGACCTGACTTATCCAGAACCGATGCAAAGCTCTGAACAACTGACGTCAGCTGGGTGACTGCAGAAAGCCTCTTTCTAAGTTCATGCTGGAACGGGTTAATTCTATTGTTATCATTTAAAAACTTAGTTATGTAATTTGCGGCTATGTGTTCCAGAAGTGAACAGTATGATGTTGTCACAGAGACAGGTTGATGATTTGCATTTAAAGTGGAGTCTCCTTTCTTGAGGACAGGAACGATTTGCGCAGTTTTCCAATGGATAGGAATGCTACCCGATGATGAGTATGCACAGAGAATTACTTCAGCACAATGGTGAAGAAAGGGTTCATCAGGTCCAGGCGACGCTTTTACCTTTAGATTGAGTAGCACCGAAACAATACTGGGTTCTGTTATAAGGGTGCTAACTTCATGGTAGCTGCTGTGGTTATGACATAGTGGTTCAGTTTTTTTGGAAAAAACACTGTTTAAGTGTTCATTGAAATGTTCAGAAATGCAATGCTCATCATCAATAGTTATCCATCATACTCAGTGCGGTGAACTGGAGGGTTCTGCTGTAAGTGTCCACCTAGTGGACATGTCCATTTCATTGAAGTCCTGATTGGCTGGGGGTGCCTGTCTCCTTCTGATGCATATCCCAGCCTAGCCAATCAGAACTTCAGCAGCAGACGAAATGGACATGTTCACTAGGTGAACACTTATAGCAGACCCCCGTCCCCCTGCGTCTTTTTCTTTAAAGGTGCTGCCAAAATTTCTCAGGTGAATCTCGAATGAAATTAGCTAACATTTAAGTTAAGTAGTGGCGTTTAGCGTTTGAAACTGCTTTGTTGAACACTGTCTGCATTGTTTTCTTTGTGTTATTATTGGTTTTCTTTGTTTAAATCTCCAGTTTTCGCAGAAGGTGCAAAATGTATCTCGTTATCCAAGGGTTAATTTTTCCGTGTTTACTTTATTTGGTATGAAGTTAGCCGGGCAGTCTGTACATAAGTCCTTAAATGTGCCAATCATTCCCTTGAAAGTTGGCAAGGCTAAAATGCAAGTAATCTGCAGTGCCTTTGTCCCTAGCAGGCGAGATGTTTTACAGCGTAAGCTGTTATGGGCCGATTCCAATAGCCGTTTCGGCTCGCGATGGTGTCCGCCGCTGCGTAACCGCTATCGCCGGAAATTCCAAAAAAGTACCCGGTTCCCGCCGGGATCGAACTCTACCTCTGAGCCACGCAAGCGCTTGTTATCGGGCAGCGGAAAAATGCCCTATAAACGCTCCCTAGGCAGGCGCAGACGACCCTAGCCTCCGCCAGTATGGTGGCGCCATCTAGGTAAGACACCTGCAAATGCAGCGTGCGCAGGCGCAGACGACGAGATGCGATTCAGACGAGGCGCGCAATCAACGCGATCCTGAGCTGCCTGAGCCTCCACCAGTATGGTGGTGCCATCTAGTTAAGGTGCCTGCAAACGCAGCGTGCCCGACATGTAATTTTCAGTTGTAAGGCTTGATCGGGCTCAGCAGACTGCTGCGCAGAGGGCATTACAAGCCGCAGCTCGCCGTCAACGCCGGCCGGACAGTTCAGATCGTTCTCGAGACTTTGCCGTGGTGCCGAAATTGGAGCTACTCTTGAGCCGCTTCACCAGCTTATGCTGTGACTCTGCTGCATGTGCCGCGTGAGCGTGGGACTTTTTTTGATTAACACTGAAGTGACAGATGTCTTTTGAGCGAACACTTAAGACACATCATTTCATGCTCTGAAAGACCCTTTTCAATGATTATTCAATAATTTTCAATTGAAGGGCTAATGAAAATAAGATCCAGTATTGAAGCAGTATTATTTTGAATGCGAATTGGCTGATCAACAATCTGGTGAACATTAGCCCTCAGCACAATATCTGTCATTTAAGTAACATGTACACTTGCATATAAGAGTACATTCAAGAGGGGATGAGCCCAATCAACATTTGCAAGGTCTAAGTCGCCAGCCATAATAACTTTGTCATCATCAAAGCATGCCACGTGGTCACACAGATGATGCGAAAATTTAGGAGGTGAATCTGGCACAGACAGAATAAAGAAATGCTGCCGACACGATATCTTCAACACGATACTCTCATGGTTATCAATTTGGTGGGTTAAAAAAAAGCTAGTATGTTTTGTTTTACTTGCATGGAAACTCTTAGGGACAGTCTGCCCCTACAAAATACATTATATGCGGGTGGAAAAACATCTTCATAGTCAATATCAGTGTCTCTTTTATTACAGCAACATGGGGAGCGTAACTTAGAAGGATAGATTCAAGTTGCGCAGTTTTGTTAACAGCGCATGTAGTCCGAGTGGCCATAATTCCTATGGTCTGTAGTACAGCATGAACTGACTAGCCCAGCAACAAGTATTCTGCTTGACGTGATCTGCGTCACATTATGCGCCTAGTGTATGTGACATGTTTTTCAAATGTTCGCGCATGCAGTGTGTTAAATATAGTATGTGCTTTTCTTAGCTTGTTGATGCGAGGTGGCGTCATGTTCTCCCAGATGCTGTATGTCAATGTAGACTGTACAATGCTGTCCAGAATTGGAACGTACATTGTAGAACTATTGCATTGCTGTCCCTCCTTGGTGTGCAGAAGCGGTTTGTGCCAGTGGCAGTTACGCGGCATGTGCCTGCGGCACGCGAGCCTGCAACCGAGCGCAGTTTGAACTTGTGCCTTCGAGAGCGCTGCCTTCCCGACTCGATGCTTGTCCATGGGCGTATGTTCGTCATTGCCTGGGACTGTGGACTGGAGGCTGTCGACGACGGGGCTGTTGAGCTTGTGTTGCTTGCCATCAAGGTGTGTTGACATGTTCAGTGGCTCCACTTACACCTTTTGGTGCACCAGGTGGAAGGGAGCTTCACGAAAAGTGGCATCCACCTGAGACTCGAGCATCGCATATTATCGAGGGCTGGCGAGCAAGAACATGGCTGAAGAAAAGCGTACCTATATTCGCAGCGAGCAAAGCGCACGGCAGTCATGGCTATATAGGTGTCGAGAATGACGCAATGCGTTGTGTATAACTCTGGGAGGAGCCTTGTGTTCGGTTTGTCGTGTGCATTCTAGATTGTATGCCAAAGGTGCCAAAATGTAAAGAAAAAGCTATTCTTTTAAATTTTTTTCTGTTGGCGGGGTCTGCATCTTTCTTCAGCCGCCTTTCCGCCAGTTGTTCTACCATCTGAGCTAACCAGGAACCCATGTACAGCTGGCAGTATGACTTCGTATCTCGTGGCTGCTCTTGGGGACAACTCTTTTCTGCTTGAGCATTACAGGGGTACTCTTAGGTGATTGAGACCAACGGAATATTGTTCAACGTCATCCTGAGCTAGAGCAATGTTTTGGTGTGATTTGTTAACTAATTAGCTGTGGTTGTAACTAATTATGTAATTTAACTAATTATTTGGGGTTAGTGCAGCACTATGCGTCGTGCTTGTGCCTGTTTTTCATGTGCTGTTCCATCCGTAGCAATGAACCATTCGAACGAAGCTCGGCAATGTTTTCATGATGTTTTTTACGTTGTAAATTTTTTCTGTGCTCAGATTGCCTGGCTCTTATAAAGCAGCAATAGACGACTTAAGTAACGGCAAGTCACCTGGGCCAGATGAACTGGGAGCAGCTGCCTAAGTTTTTCAGTACAGAAATGGCAGTGGGTTTATACCGAATGATAGCTGAATGCCATGAAAAAAAAGCAAGTACCTCTTGCTTTCAGGACAGCACACATAGTACTGATACCCTGAACTGATGGCCCCACAAAGTACTTTCAGTTGAGTTAGTTGAAGTGCTGGGCTACAAAATACAGTAGAACCCACTTATAATGATACCGGTTTTAACAATATTTCGGTTACAACAATGAGAAGCTGATGAACCATCAACTTTTGTTTTTCTGTGGCCCGCTTACTGCAATGCCCCCATGCCGTATTATTGGTTACAACGATCAAGTCTGGCTGCTGGGTGTCCGTGCCGAAAGGTTGCGAAATCCTTGAAAATGAAAAAGAGAAATTTGAGCTGTGCTGTTTTTCAGCCTTTTCCACATCGCAGCCTCGAGCGCCTTTCTCCCATTGCCCTTCCACCCCTCCGAATACGAATGGGCAGCGCCCATAGTTCTACACTGCGCCACTTTCCAAAACACGAATGGACCGTGCCAACTGCGCTGGGCACTGCTCCCAGATTGCTCACTGCCAGTCGCTGGCCTGGCCGGCCCCTCAAGGCCGCTTCACATGGATTTTCGTAGCATGCGACAAAATCGCAGTTGCAGGGCCGATTCTGCGATTTTCGGTTGCGACCAACCGGTTGGTCGCAGCAATCGTGGCGATTTTCCGTCGAAATTGCGCTGAGAGCTATTTCACGGTCTGTTTTGGAAAATGGAGGCAGTCGCTCAACGCAACGTTTATAGATACTGTTTTTGTCTATAAATATTGCCTCAACAAGCCTCGAACAGTGCAACTAACTCACTGGAGCCTTGGATTGCGCAGTCAGTACGTAACATCAGAGCCGACACACGAACAGTGCAGATAAAAACTCGTAGGTCAGATTCGGTTCTGTGGTTTCTATGCGTTTTGTTGACACGCTACGTTGCTAATCTGGTGACGCTGTTTTTTTACGTTGGCTTCGGATGCTGATAGTACGTACTTTTGCGTGCTTTTCGGTTATTCACATGCGCTGCGAGTTGGTAAATACTACGAGGTGTCCCTCACGGGAAGGCATGGCCTTCGGATGTCGTCCCAATTTTCTCATTCTGGAGACAACTCGCGATATACGAAACGCCACAGTTTTATCGCGGTATGCTTTTACGGACGGAACAATTTAAAGAATATGCAACTACGGACAAATGCTACGGTCAATAGGTCAAGCCATACGCGCGACCATTTAGTCGCAGTCGGTTAGTTTGGGCTTTCATGCGCATTTTCCCTAATGAATTATCTCATTTCAAGGTTCTGTTACTTCCGCCTGCGAGACGGGACTGCTAATCAAGCTCGCAAAGCGAAGGTGCAAACTATATCGTAATGAATGTTCTACAATAGCATATTTAGCGCTTTGACTGGGAATAAACAGTATTGCCAATTGTTTTCGAAGCAATATTTAAACAGTTTTTTTTTTTCTCATTTCTCTGGTGTATCATTTTTCTCCTGCACGAAAACCAATAAACCTTCAGTGTGTTGCAGACTTTGTATCCTTACTGCATCTGTATTAACCCTCACATTAAAAGGTAATTGCATATTTCGCTTACTTCAGTGCATCGAATTACTTTGTTTATGCTGGTTGTAACATATCGCAGTACTCTAAGGAAGTACTTTGCCATAAACATCCTTACCTTTTCTTGCTTCTCTGTCTCTACTTTCTGTAAAACACATGCATAATGCGAAAAGCAGGCAAACACCTTGTTTTTATAAGCAGTAGATAACTCATTAAACAAAAGCAGATCAAAATTGTGCAGTGAAGTCAGCCGGTTGCATTCCTTCGTGTGAATGATAGCATCTTTTCAAGTGTGGGTGGGTCTTGCATGTCCACAGCTCATAAATGGGCAGACTCATCACGAGGCGTAGGTATTGCCCATCAAGATGGAGGCAATGTTGCTAATGAGTCTGCACTTACATGTATTACTGCATAAATTTGTATAACCACATCCCATCATTACTCAGTCGAGCTTGCTCTGACTCATATTCACCAAATTATACTCGGCCGAGCTTGATCTGACTAATATTCACAATATTCTACTCAGCCAAGCTTGCACCGAGTCATATTCACCAAATATCTACTTAGCCAAGCTTGCTCTCACTCATATTCATCAAAATTATACTCAGGTGAGCTTGCACTGAGTCATATTCGCCAAAATCTACTTGCCGAGCTTGCTTTGACTCATATTCACTAAAATTATACTCAGATGAGCTTGCCCTGACTACCACATGACAATATTCACTAAAAGTTTACTCAACCGAGCTTGCTATTACAGTAAAAGCTCGATGATACGAATCTCACGGGGTCACGAAAATATTCGTATTAGCGAAATTCGTATCATCGAAACACAATTAAAACTACTGTCGAATCTTGATAATTCGAACTCGAAGGGGCCCGAAAATTTTTCGGATTAAAAGGACGTATTTTGAAGTATTCGTAGCACCATAGCACGATGCACGACGGTGCGAGTCGTGAAATATCGCGGCGAGCAAGCGCATAGCAAGCGCGGGCCACCGAAACTGCCCAGGCCGGCTAACCGGTCGCTTCCCGATAACGGCAGAAAACGAAGCTTCAGGGAGCGGGCGGCGCCGGCACACGGGTGCGCGCGGAGACCGTCGAAGGTGAGGGAGGAGGGCGGCAGGGAAGCGGATTTGGCCGTGTCAACTCCGCCGCTTCGGTGGCTCCCCTCGCCCTCCCTCTAAACTCCCTCGTAGCTCTCTCACCTTCGACTCCGTGCGCACATCTCCGTGCCGCCCGCCGCCGTGCTGGCGCCAGCTTATTTTAGCCGCCCCCTGAAGTTTCGTTTTCTGCCGTTATCGGGAAGCGAGCGTTTGCGGGCGTGGCAGTTTCGTTGGCCCGACTGTGCCTCCGCCGCTGCTTCCCTCTGCGCTGCTGCCGCAGCGTGCAAGGTCAACATGTGACTAGAAAATAGAGGAGAAGGGTTCACTGCCATTTTATCCGTGTGGCTGAGACGTCGGCACTAGTGTGCTAGAACACTCTAGTCGGCACGTACACGCTTGTTCCGGCGCGATGCAGAAACGGCAACCTTGCAATTTGAGAGAGGGGGAAATGTGCGCCGCGGGTTTTTTTTATTTTTTTCCCCGTTCCTTCGCGCGTGGCATTGAGAGGTCTCCCCTGAGCTTTTGCTCTATGGCGGTGTCGGAGCAATGCCGGTCGGAGGCGCCGCCGCGTTATTTGGCGCGCTGCTAAGAGCATTGTCGGTGCGCGGTATGTTCGAAATAAGCGTATTCGAATTAACGAGATTCGACTGTAGCTAAATTAAAGAGCCAGAGGTGAACTCACTCAGGCACATGTACGTAAAAAGCATTCATTTCTTGAAGCGCTACTGCTTCAAACTCTTCTTCGCGCCCGTCGCGGAGTCCGCGCTGTCCGGCGCCGCGCCTCCGCACCAAAAGAAAGGAGAGAAAGCGCGTGACTGCGCGCTGTTCTCTTTCGTGGCCGTCGGTGGGCGGCGTTTATTCGTATCAACCGATGCAGGCTGAAAATCGATTCGTAACAACCATTCTCTAGCACGTTGCAAAGTAATGGGGCTCGGCCGGGACCACAGAAAATTCGTATCATCCGGAAATTCGTATTAGCCGTGATCGGATCATCGAGCTTTTACTGTACTCGTATTCACCAAAATTCTACTCAGTCAGCTCAAACAAACTCAAACTCATGGCTAGTTCAAAGTCTTAGTGAGCCAACATTTGAGTGAGTTCACCGTGCTATGTATACATTACATTATGTGACCTGTGCGGTGAGTAAGCATTGCATATTACATGGTGCATCGGGTGAAATAAGGACAACTGTACTGACTGCAGTTAGTTTTCTAGAGTTTAACTGACCGTTGCGTGCTTCGCCTCATGTCGATTCAAGCAAGTGCATTGGATCTGCATCATATTTTTTGCCAATCCGGCTGGCTGTCCTGCCCATTACTGGGTGGCCACATTTTGTACATTTCAACACAAAGTTGAATAAATGACTGTGGTGCAATATATTAAAAAAGATGCTTGCATCACTGCACGTATAACAATCAGAACATGATACAAGCACATGCCATAAGATGCACGCAAATGATAAATACATAAACAGATGGAATCCGCTAGCCACCACCCATTGAAAAAAAAAAGAAAAAGCACAGGACTACGTATAACCATTCCCCTTGGCAGGTACATGGGTTATAGGAGAAACACACGTGCAACCTAGCAGTTACCTCGAAGTAGCATGGACGCTTTTGCATTTTCAGCTGGCCACTCAACCACTCAAGTGTGTTCAGTGTGTACGTGTACTTAGGCACACTTTTTATTGCCTCTATCTCAAAAAATTAATGTGGCTCTTCAAAATTTTGAGAATGTTTGGATTCTCAAATCGGTCCGAAATCCACATAAACACGTAAGCGTCAACCGACCCTTATACTTGCACAAATCTACCTGCGGCACTTGTGAATGTGAACCCCTGCAGACTGATTCAGTGGTAAAATATTTAGGTCTTTTTGTGAACGAACACCTAACTTGGAATAATCATGTGGAACACTTGCGCAAAAGGTTACGAACTATGGCAGCTTTAATTTATAATTTGCGTGGGAAATGTCCGCTCAATTTAAGAATTACAATATACAAAGCATTAGTGGAGTCTGTTTTGCGCTATGGAATAACTTTATATGGCACATGCTCAGAATACAAAGGCAAACGATTAATAAGCTTATCAACAAATAGTAAATAGTATATCTTATGGAACAGTCTTACACACGGCTTCTGCAAAGAAAAATACTCTAAACTAGGCATACTCAAGGTAAGCGAAATGTTTCGGTTTTCAGTGGTTCTGCGGCACTGTATTGCAAGAGATGTCAGGGTAGCTGTCCACAAAGAAGTGACGCTAAGGAAAACAGAGAGATACGTTAAGCCAAGAGTTTTCACAAACTATGGTAAAACAAGGAAGTGGTGTGTCCCAGCTGTATTTAATGATCTCAGTGACGATTTATGCAATATTGTAAAAAGAAGAACACTGGTGAAAAAAGGTGGTGCTTAGAAACAATGCAAGAATGACAATTCTGTGTGGCTTTAGGGTCATGATCCGTTCCATGTTTACTCTTACGTCATGTATCTAGTCTACTTATCACAGCTTGTCAAGTTATACTTGCTTTTCTATTCATCGAATGCTTTATTTCTATTTCTTTTTTTTATGTCGCGCAGGACAGGATCCTGCTATCTTGTTTTTTGTGTATCATTGAACCTTGCAACCGCTGATGTATCCACCAGCTGCCAGCTCAGCCGACAAGCGCTATGTGCTTCGGCTGACCAGCAGATTCACGTGTATGAAAAAAAAAAATGGGCGAATAAACTGTATTGTATTGTCTGAGGCTTGCAAAGGTAAATATTTTTATTCCATTCTCGTTCAAGGTTAAAGCTCATACAAAAGCTTAGAGATATTGTCAGTGCCCCTCACTTTCCCTCAGAACATAAGTAGTCTGTTATTGAGATTCTAGCAGCTTTTCAACAGCAAGAAAGGGAATCGGCTTCCCCTGTTTTCAGCATTGGGTTAACGCAGGCAATTCAGGGAGGCATAAAGCTTTGCTAATACAATCGGTTCGGGAATACCAGATTAGATTGTACCTTGACGCTTTCCTTGCACTTTATTATTTTGGTCAAATAATCTAGTTTGAAATGGCTCCAGTTAGCATGCTCTAACATTGGTCTAATATAGGTTAAGTACATGACTAGCTTAACAGACTGGGATGCTGACTTTCATTTCCAGGAAAGGAGCCATAGTGCCTGCTCCAGTTGCATATGTTTTTGGTTATCTGGGGTGTTCAACCTCACTTTTAAGATAATGTGCTCAAGCAGGTAGAAGCACACATATGCTATCAGCGGATAGTTTTTACAGCTTCTTACTTTACACTTGTCACTATGAATACAAAATTTTAGCGTTGGATTTTGTTATTAAACAAACAAACATTCTCCTAACAAGGTATTTTAATGTTAGCCGTGGGGCTGCACTGCGTACTGCAGCATATTAACTTAAGCTTCATGATACAGATTCACAGCACACTAATAGCGCAAGAAAAAGGACGAGAAAATAGACGACGTCCATGTCTGTCAGAATGATACGATACTACGTACACAAGTGACTGCAGCTCCTAAAAAAAATGTGGTGTTGGCTTTTACGCCTTTCGAAATATTCAGAGAGCACTTGTATGAATAATTACAGCACATGCGCCGAGACGGACGAACCAGGCTGGCGCTAAGATAAACGTTCACAACACAAATTGCATTGCACGTCCAGTAATTACAGACAGATCATTTGCGGCTTCCTTCAGGGGCAGACGTGAGCTTTTGGGTTAGTGCTTGCTGCTAAGTTTGATGCAAGAATATGCTAGGAGCAGGAACCGCTTATGCGCAATCACGAGCAATACACACACATCCTTTTTTCAGAAGCTGACGTTAAGCACGGGTAGCGCGAGGGTCTCTGCGTTGACATGACAACTTCGCTGCAGCCGCATTCCGAATACTGCATATGCGATGAGAACAGCTATAGGGGCTTGTTGATAGGTCCTCTTGTAATTTGTTTAATCGCAGGAAGAACGACACGGGCATAAAACACACGAGACAGCACACTGCGCTGAACGATCACCTGCACCTGCGAACAGCTGTTTACGTCCGCCGTTTCTCCTCGTAATGAACTTCACAACCGCTGTTGCGCACTCCGAAACAAATTAAACTTTGAAGCGTTCTTAAATTACAAAATGCACATATTATTTGCTCTTAATAAAGAGAGGTCATTATATTATAACGCGCACGTCTTTTTCATTACATTAAAGAAATTATGCGGCGTGTGCGACAAAACCTGGCAGCAAGCAACTCTGGGCGTCGCACCAGTCGCATTGTTGAAATCGCAGTCATGTGAAAGAGCCCTCAAAAAATCGCATTGCGACCCGTGCGATCGCACCGATTTTTTCGCTCCAGTCGCAGCATGTGAAACGGCCTTCATTCTGCGCAGTTCTGCCGACGGATGGAGGCACTCGTGCTCATCTTTGTTGGTTGTGTCGCCGAAGTCGTTCCTGGCCACGTGGTTTCTCAGCCTCGTTTTGCCTCGTCGCCGAAACGGAAGATGGCCGATCCGCCCGCTGATGATCTGCAATGCTTGATGTCGCCAGTGAAAAGAAAACAAGCTGCTATAGATTTGGAAACAAAGTGCTTCTAACCGGTGAAGCGATCGTCGCAAATGTGCTTGCATCGAATAACGACACCGGAACCGATGACACGGTAGGGCAGGCTGCCTCAACATTGTATTCGCAAGAGGTCCTGCAGATGATTCAGTCTCTGCGGAGCTTCATTTTCGCGAGGGACCTTCGCAAAAGAAGGATGTCGGCAAGCTTCGCATAAAGCAAGCATGGGGTTTTCTCGTGCAAGCCAGTGAGAAGTACCTGGTGAGATGCTTGTGGCTATCTTGCCGCAGTGTTTCTTCTGGATTTCTCAAGCCGAGAGGCTGCCGCGGCAACCTTCTCGCATTTTTTAAAAGGCCCCTTCATTAAAGCGATGCCTCGGTGAAGCTCACGCGTCACTTGCCGCCTGCGAGACCCCTCTTTGCAGTTGTTATAGCAGTGCCATCCCTGACAGCTGCTACGTGCGATCGAAGTGCACACGAAGCAGAGTTACACAGTCAAACGAGTCAACATAATGAGCAGCTGGAAGGAGTAAGGTGATGGGGAGGGGCACTGTCCTCCCCGCCGTTATAGTTTTCTCACAAGAGTTCTGCCATCCCCCTTTTTTCTTTTTTTTTATGCAACCCGGGTAAACAATGGAATTTTCGTGGCACTTGAATATTGTTATAAGTGGGCTCGACTGTATACAGTGGAACCTCGATGATACAATCACGGCTAATACGAATTTCCGGATGGTACAAATTTTTCTGCGGTCCCGGCCGAGCCCCATTACTTTGCAACGTGCTAGAAAACGGTTGTTACGAATCGATTTTCGACCCACGTCGGTTGATACGAATAAATGCCGCCCCACCGACGGCCGCGAAAGAGAACAGCGCGCAGTCACGTGCTTTCTCCCTTTCTCTTTTGGTGCGGAGGCGCGGACGCGACGCCAGACAGCACGGAGGCCGCGAATGGGCGCGAAGAGTTCGAAGCGGTGGCGCTTTTGTTGCTTTTGTGCTTTTCCTCCTTTTCCGCGTGCCATCGGGCGGCCGCAGTGGCTGCCGTGCTTCGGGCCGTGTTCTTTTTTGCGCCATTTTGCCTAGTCGCAGCGAGTTATGTCTACCGAGATACGATCTCAGCTGATTCACGCGGCCGTACGCCGAGGCGCGGGAGCCTCCGTTGGCGCGTCTTCCGCCGGCTGCGTTATCGGTGCCAATGGCACAGGGCTTGTGGGTTTCGCTGCTGGAGTCACACGGTGCAAGATAGCGCGGCACGTAATCCACGGTGCAAGGTTGCGCTCGTTCAGTCGGGTGCTCCTTTGCTTCTCCCGCTAATCGCCGTATTTTTCTTGCCGTAGGAGCGCTTCCGTATTCCGAAGGCGTGCTTCGTCCAAAGTTTATTCACCAACGAGCGACGATCCATCACTAACCTGGGAGTTCTCAGTAATCCGAATTCTGTGTGTCAAGTGAAGACGCCGGCGTGGTTTACGAAGCAGACAACTGCGGTTGCCATCTTGCCCCTGTCACAGCAGCAACCAATGGAGAGACGCCTTTCAGCACGGCAGCCAATCGGAGGCCCACTTTTATCAGAGGGCCCGTGTGACTACCTATCGCAGACCCGCGCTTCTTTGGTGTTTGTGCGTTTGTTACAAGTTGGCGACGACGGACGAATTGAGAAGCGGAACGGCGAAACTTTGAGCTTTCGAACAATACCAAGACGGCAGCGCTCGGTGGCGGGAAATACGAGATATGCCTCCGTGAACTGCGATGATTTTGCGCGATTTAAAGCTGTTTTCTCACCCTGCGCACTGACGAATTAAACTTTTCGGGCACTTTCAGTGCGTTTTCAGCCAAACCATTTTGATGCAGCGTAGATAAGGCGTTGCAGATACCCAAACCAAACGCATGGTTTTCAAAAATAGATTTTTCTCACGATTTTCTCAATCTGATCCCCGCGTTCCCCCCTAATTTAGCTAGTTTTAATTGTGTTTCGATGATACGAATTTCGGCTAATACGAATATTTTTCGTGACCCCGTGAGATTCGTATCATCGAGATTCCACTGTACACGAAAGTGTAGACGGCTCCAAAGTGTTAAGAGAGCCCCCATAAAGTACGAAAAACACTGGCATGTCGGGTTTGCAGCACTGTAGCATCGTTCCAAAGAACAAAGTGTGCACCTTAGTTGATGAGCGCGTTTCCATCTGCTTTCACTGCCGGCTTACCCTTTGTCATTTTTAATGGGATCTAGGATACTTGATGCACTTCCAGGTTTGTCTGTGGCAGTATTTCTGCCATTTTATTTTCACTCCAACTTGGGTCACTGGGGGTGCTGCTTTTCAATGAACCTCTTTCACACCAATTTGGGCAATGTTATTAGATTAGCTCCAATTTGAAAACTGTGGCATGGAGCATGTCACCTTTCTGGTTCCTGCTGCATGGTGGTGCTCGCCATGCGGTACTCCCACCTCATTGCAGCCGGGCTGATGAATCCATGCAAATTGTCGTTGCTGCCGTGTGAAGTGCCGGTACACTGTGAGCGATGCGCATGCCACGTTGTACTGCGACTGACTGCAAAATCAGCTGCATTGCACTGTGGTGATCCCAAAATTCTTGCCACTGATGTAAATAGCCAGCATACGTAGGCACCTGAAACCTCGGGAGCACGACTGACCGATGACACGGCGCACTGAGCTGTCCTTGTGACACAGCAGCCTGCCTGTTGCTATCTGGATTGTTGCTGGCTGGTAATTGGACTGTCTGCAGGTAGACTGGACGCTGATGTTGGCAGCCTGATGGGGTTGCTCCAGGATGAACTGAGCATCTGAGATTGCATAGACGATCTTCTCGTCGACCGCACCCTCCGTTTCGTTTTCTACAGTGTTGTCTTCAGTAACGTCAAGGATATCTTTGTCCAGCTGGCAGAGCTCAGCTTCCTTGTGCTTCGGAAAGTTAACATGCCTGTTGACTTGGCACGTTTTGGAATCTGGGTTCTGCAGAAGTTCTGTAAGGAGCATAATATTTCAAGAGACGCTGGCCCTGACAATTCCTCGCACCTTTCAAAGATGCCATGTTGACAGAATTGCATAGTTTTGTGGCACAAAAGTATAACAAATGAGGAGCCGAGCTTCCAAGCCGGTCTTGGCAAGGGCTGTCCTACTCTACACACACGCTTTCCCTAAACCCTTTATTTTGAATTGAGTTGGGTCACTGAGTGGGTGTGTACCACTCTTAAGTGTTTGATGTGGGCCACTGGGTATGTGCCACTCTTCAAAAATAAACCCCATAGAGGAATGTGTTAAGTTCAGCATTGGGCCGCTCGTTTGTGAAGCGCTAAGTGGCAGACTCTGCAGTGCTCAATGAACCCCCCTCTGCGACTTCTGTGCATTGCTCGTTCGCCCGAAGCGCGGCAGCAGCGGCGAGCTAATTGACCTTTGCGTTCCCTCGCCCCACGCTTCAACGCGTACTACTAAGCGCGCGCAGCGTGCGGTTCTACGATTTGCCGAGATCGTAACGGAGGTAATGGCGGATGAGGTGCCTGAAGACGGCGGCGAGAACGAAGGCTTGCGCCCGCAGGCTACCTTCGCTGAAGCCCTTGCTGGCTTGGAAGCTTTACAAAGCTTATTTCGCACGAAAGACAACGAAAATGCGGACAAGGGTCTGGAATGTGTGCAAAAGGAGTTGTTCCTGTCTAAGGGTGTGACGCACCAGCAGAAAATAGTCGAATCTCGATAATTCCAACTCGAAGGGGCCCGAAAATTTGTTCGAAATAAAAGTACTTATTTTGACGTATTTGTGCACCATAGCGCTTCGTACAAACGGTGCGAGTCGTGAAATATCGCGGCGTGCAAGCACATAGCGAGCGAGGGCCACGAAACTGCCCACGCCGGCCAACGCTCACATCCCGATAGCGCCTCTTCCTCTTCACTACCACAATCTCTCTCTCTCTCGCATCCCAATAACGGCAGTGAAAGAACTTCAGGGAGGGGGCGGCGCCGGCACGGCGACGCGTGCGCGCGGAGACCGTTGAAGGTGAGGGAGGAGAGCGGCAGGGAAGCGCATATGGCCTCGGCAACCCCGTCGCTTCGGTGGCTCCCCTCACCCTCCCTCTCAACTCTCTCGTAGCTCCCTCACCTTCGACTGTCTCCGTGCGCGCCCGCCGGCCCGGCGCCAGCTTAGCCCACTCCCCGAAGTTTCGTTTTCTGCCGTTGAAGCGAGCGTTGGCCGGACTGGGCCTCCGCGTTGCTTCCCTCTGCGCCACAGCTGCAGCGTTGGCTGAGATGTCGGCACGTACACGCGTGTTCTGGCATGACGCGGAAACGGCGACCTTACCATTTGAGAGAGGAAATTTTCGCCGCGGTATTTTCTTCTTCTTTTTTAAATTTATCCGCGCGGAGTTGAGGGGTCTCTTCTAAGCTTTTGCTTTATGGCGGTGTCGGAGCAATGCCGATCGGAGGCGCCGCCACGTGATTTGGCGTGCTGCTGAGAACATTATCGGTACACGGTTATGTTCGGAATTAACCGTCCGCAAATGCTTTAGCGTTGAATTACCGAGCGTTCTCGCCCATTGGAATACACACAACTTTGACGGGACCACAGCGTCAGTTGAATTAACGAGATTCAACTGTAACTATGTTTTGCAAGAAATGAATGCTTTCTGCCCTTGCACCTTAATATGGGCTTGTCAGCTAAATTTTTTTGAAAACGTATGAACGAGGTTCTACTGTACTTGTTAGCTCGTACTGCGGTCTTGGTGCACAATGGGAAGCTGCCATGGTCAACTGTGGCCACATGAATGTCTTTCTGATGCAGCAACGGTTGCGAGCCCTTCTCGTGGCAGTGCTGAGCCGTCGCAGTGCATACAAGTTACGGAGAGACGAATGCTGCACACCCTGGGATGCGCCCCACCAAACCCATACCTGCGGTTGCCGCCCGCTGCCACTTCTCACGGGGCTCTAGGTAGTCTCTCGGAGGTTCTTACTTTCTCCCGGTGCTCTGGAGGAAGTCATTTTGTATGGCTCATTACTCTTGCATCATCATAGGGTGTGTTCCAATCGACGGCTACTTAGCTGTGCTTCTTAGTGGGTATAGCTGCTTCGAGTAGACAGCATGCAGACACACAGACCGGGGCTGTTATGGGCAGCAGCTGAATCTTACGCAACCTGGTGGTCCCGGAACTAAACCAGTGGATGAGTGGCAAGACAACATTGCCCTCTGCACTAGCTGCGACATGGGTCTTGTGGTCAGAAGCTTCAGGTCGTCCTGTAGCTTGTCAAGGTTCAGCTGCATCAGAAGTGACTCATCTTGTGAATCATGGTTGTCTTGTATCATATTGTTCCTTTGCAGAGGATGTAGTGACTGGCACATCACACAGATGGCGCTAGCATTGCAGGAATCAAGAGTTGAGGAATGATGCCGAAATTATCATGCTACGGGAGTGCCCACACAGTATCTAAATGCTTATACCGACAACAATGGGAAGTTAATGCTCTGTGAGCAACTCGTTAAAGTGAATACGGGGCCTAAATGTGATGCCCACATCACATGGGAAGTCAGAAATAGGCAATCAACCATTGGTGAGAGAACGAATTTATAAGTTGAGAAAAACGGTCATTGACGAGGAAGGGTATAACAGCATAGGGAGATACCATAGATGCATCTCATTTTGAAAATGGGATATGTAGTTGGGGGAAAGAGAGCAAGGAGCGAAGAATGACCAGTCCAAATTTGAATGCTGAACAAATAAAAAATATAGTCACAAGAGTCAAGAAGAACTTGGCAAATGGCCAAGCAAGGAGTGAGCTTCTTAGTGTAATGACGAGAGAAATGAGGAAAGAGAAGCAACATGCTTGTTGGAAAGGAAACCGGAAAGTTGGTGGAACAGCGAGATGCGGGAAGCGATCGATGAACCACAAAAGCATCACGAAAACGTAGTCAGGCAAAAAAAGCACAGTTGCCACTGGATGAAGTAGGCAAAAATTGGGAAATATACCGTGGGAAAAAAATCTATGGATCAAATGCTGGTTCAAGCAGATATTAAAGGTGGAATTGAACGTTGGTTGTGAGAAAAAGAAGGCCGCACATAGAATATTTTGGAACCACATTAGCCGGCAGGCAGTCCGGAACAATACAATAACATATCCTAGACAAAGATGGAAAGAACCACATTAACTTATGAGGCAGGAAGTACGAAACAATACAACATATCCTAGATGAAGGTGGAAACAGATGGAAGGGGACACAGCATTAAATTACATCGCAAATAACAGCCGATACATTTCAAGTCCGTGACGAGATGGTTTTTGAGAGAAGGAAGAGGATGAACGATAACCCTATGGAGAAGGAGCTGGTGCTGAGAAATTTCAATTGGAAGAAAGCTGAAGAGAAAATTTCTAAGCTCACAGCCACAGGGTTAGACGAGGTTCCCGTGAGCCAGATTAATGAACTGGGACCAAAAAGTGAGGAAGCTCTGTTGAAAGCAGTTGAAAAAAGCTGACAAGATAGGCGAATACCAGATAGTTGGCGGCAAAGTAGAATTAGTAGTTTTAAAGATAAAGGGAAAGAAGATAGAATTCACTCATATAGACCGTTGACCATTACATCGGTAACATGTAGGTTAGCAGTTAAATTAAAACTGCAAGCATGGACAGAAATTGTCATATTGCGAGAACTTCAGAATGGCTTCAGAATCGGTAGGCATCAGGATAATAACTTATTTGTTCTTACTCAGTGTATTGAAATGTCCAGAGAAGAAAGGAGACCAATAATATGGGGCTTTTTTAGACATTACGGAGCGTATGACAATGTCAGTGATGCTACTGCTGTACCAATTGTGCCAAACTGTGCTGAGAGGCGAACCCTGCTACATCTTTTTACATTTCAGCAGTACTATATGAGAAATCTGTGCCCACCCTGTGCCAAAGGGTTGCTTGGGCTTTCAAAAATGGAACTATATAGTCTTCAAGCGATGTTTCTCCACACCGTCGAAAGCGGCATGGCGTGTATGGACCTGCAGCTGCGTTACCTTTGCGGTGCACTGAGTCAAGCCTCTCCAATTAAGCCTGGATCATACCTCAAGCAATGGCGCTGGCGCCAAGCCAGACCCTGCGCTCCTCCCGCATGACCAAATGCTCGCACGATTATGCGGACGTTTTTGCGAGAAATTCGAAAAATCTGTCAGCAACTGTTTTCATCATCAAGTTTGACACTCAGTATGCTATTTTCACATTTAAAGCAAAAGTCCCGACGCAAAGACGAACTCACCATGTGACAGGTGTTATTATGTAGCACGCCAGCCTAGAAGCCTATCGGAGCTTATGACCAGAATTCAGAGGTGTTTTCCGAAGCCGCCATTTTCTCGCGACGGTGACGCCGCGGTGCGAGCATTGGCTGTGGACTGCGGGTACCGCGAATCGCGGCACTGGTGGAAGCAGGAGCGGTGGCACTGAATTGTTCTTCAATCGGACCGTTGACACTTAAAATTGATAAGTGCATGCTCATTTCACTTCTGCATTATGTACACATGACGAACGCAGTAGAACACAGCAATCTCGAGCCTTTCTCTCTGTCGTTGCTCTCGCCAGCCCTCGCTCAATCGTAGCTGCCTTGTGATCGGTCCATCAACTTGAAGTCCAGCTTGGTAGAAGCCCGTAACAGGTCGCTGGCGCTGACGTGGCTGAGAAGTTCGACGGGTTAGGCCTCACGACTTGTTCTTTGGGGCGTCGCTGATGCCGTACGTGCCGACGACTCGCGGTTCCGTTGACCTGGCCGAGTGCGTGGCTGGAGCTCCAGTAGCCACCGCTGACGTGTCACTTGCCTAATGAAGTGTTCTTCGCCCTCCGACGATCTGCGTGGCGGCCCGGTGCTCCTGTGATTATCGGTTGAACGGGCTTGGCCGAGGAATCTCGAGAAGACCGGAACCACCGTGAGCAGCAGTGGCCGGTCCCAGGAGCTTCGCCCGGACGTCTCCGAGGACTACAGCTACACCTGGGCCTTGCCAGTCTCAAGACTTCGTGGCCGGGTCCTCCGCTCTCCCGTGCAGAGCATGGCTCACGAGGCGACCTTCCAGCTCAAGAGCCACGTCGATAATAATGCTTCGATGCTTCTCCCTCGCGAATTACACCTCGGCTCGCGAGCCTCGAGCGCTCGCGCCGTTCGGAACACTCCGCGAACTTCGTCGTCGTCTTTTCTCGCCACGGGCGGCCTCTTACATGTGACAATTGCGGCGAAGTACAGTTTGTGTTCTTTTGAACCGCCTCTGAAAGCTTCTCTAATAGCCTCGTTGGCTACGCGATACGTGACCAAAGCGCGCTTGCTTGAACACTCTTGGGCAAAAAAAAAAAAAAACGAATACTCGGGGAGCCCTTCTGCCACGCAACACTAATCATGGTCTGGTTTCCTAGCGTTTCATTTCTTGAAAGCTCATCGCTCGGTGGCGCCGCGTTGGTGCAATGGTTAAGGCTGATTCACACTTTTGGAGTTTGGTCTGCCGACTGTTGGCGACAGCCTTTTTCCTTTAAGCCGTTGGCCACAGCGTTTCCCGTGCTGTACACTGCTCGCATCATCAGTCGGCAGATCAAAATCGTTCTCGTGTCGGCGTAGTGTGAATCAGCCTTTATGGTGTTCGGCTGCTGATGCGAAAGATGCGGATTCCATCCCAGCCACGGCAGTCGCATTTCAATGGAGACAAAGTTCTAGAAGCCCGAGTACTGCGCGATGTCAGTGCACGTTAAGGAACTACAGGTGATCGAAATTTCCGGAACCGTCCACTACTGGTGTGCATCATAATCACATCGTGGTTTTGGCACGTAAAACCCCGCAGTTATTAAGACGAAAGTTTCATGTGTTTTATGCGGAGGTGTCCTTTAAAGAGTTTGCAATGGGCTTGTCGAAAACCTAGCGTCGCCACGGATGGAAAAAAAATATCACGTGGCCCTATGGAAGTGCATATACCCGATCACGTGTGGCACATACCTCGCTCCATAACCAAGTCCGGGATGGTCCGAGAGCGAAAGCCTGTCATTTAGTAATGTATAACCTGATGTTAAGCTAAACATTTCGACAGAATTACCTGTCTGGTTGGGAAAATTGATTAAGACTTAGAGATTGACTCCAACCAAATAAGGAAATTTACTAGCCCGACGTTTCGGAACCAATTCGGCTCCTTCTTCAGGGGGTATTCTTCGGAGGTGGCGGTGTGCCGCTTTTAAAAGGTCCGTCGTAAGAAAGGAGAGGAAGGGGGAGAGAGTGTAAGGTGCGGAGACACTTGGCAGGGCACCTGTTCTAGACAGACAAAATAGGTGGGGGGGTGGGGTGGGGCTTCGGCGTCGCTGGTCGGCTGGGTTGACCGATGCTGGGCGCCCTTTCGCGGGAATGCGTTGACGAGGGACAGGGGGGGGGGGGGACGAGTTGTTTTGGTGTTGCTGACCTAGAGCGGGGGGTCCTTTCTTCCCTTCGTCGCGTCTGCAAGGCCATGAACATACAAAGAAGGAAGAATGCCCTTCACGCGGTTTATATTACCCGCCGTGTTCTGAATGTGCCAAGACTCGAGTAGTAGCCTTTTTCGGCAGTTTGTCTCTGTTTGAAGGATTTGGGTTTCTTGGAAAGAAATCTTGTGGTCGGCGTCTTCGGAATGTTCGGCGACGGCGCTGCGTATTCGGTTGAATGTTCTGATGTCGTTTTCATGTTGTCTGATTCTTTCTTTTAGATTTTTGGTTTCCCCGATGTACGACGCCGGACAGTCGGCACAGCTGATTTTATAGACGACGCCTTGAGCTTTTTCTTTTGGTGGACGGTCTTTTGGTTTAGGAATGAGGATATTCAAAGTGTTCATCAATTTATGCGCGACTTTGAGGCCTTCTTTTTTCAATATTCGGCTGAGAGCTTCACTGGTACCTTTGACGTATGGGATGGACACTCGTTCTGTGGTCGAGGGGGAGTTAACGGTTGGAGGTCTCGTAGTCTCATTGTAAAAAGGCATGGCATATGCTCATGTTTGTGTTAGCACCAAACAATGAATGTACTGAATTAACAAAAAGCAGCAGCACGAAGTTCCATTCCAGTTCCAAGAGCGATTTGGTTGGAGTCAATCTCTAAGTCTTAAATAACCTGATGTGTAACTTTATGTATAACTCAATGCATGTCTCAATGTGCACCAGGCTTTCGCCTTCTAGTGTTACAGAGAGTGTAACACCGAGCGGAATTTTTAAAAATTGTTGCTCACCACATTCCTATCAAGAATGACAACCGGGCACAATGGCCGCCCTGACGAGTAGCTGAAAAAAAAGTCCCACCTGCGCTATGGTTAAGTGGGGTTTTCCCACTTTGGGTGGCTGCTTGACAGCACTTGAAACCTGTAATAGATAGTGGCTGCCTTTGAGGGCATGGTAGGCTCGTACCCGCAGTGCCGCACCTACGAGCCTGGGTCAGCCTTCACACGTACCCGCAAGCTTGCATTTCAAAACTTAAGAACCGGCAAGCAGCCGCGCTACAACTGTGTGTGTGCAACCACTTCCGCGAGGAAATTCTGCTACGGCATTGAGCTGCGATGTTCGGTGAGCACAGAAGCGCACACTGAGAATCTCGCCCACGCGCGCTGCTCGATTAATGATGGAGATTTGTTCTATGAACTTGTTGATGCCCTGCGTGGTTGCTCAGTGGCTATGGTGTTCGCTGCTGAGCACGAGGTCGCGGGATCAAATCCCGGCCACGGCGGCCGCATTCGATGGTGGCGAAATGCGAAAACACCCGTGTACTTAGATTTAGGTGCACATTAAAGAACCCCAGGTGGTCGAAATTTTCCAGAGTCCCCCACTACGGCGTGCCTCATTGTAAAAAGGCATGGCATATGCTCATGTTTGTGTTAGCACCAAACAATGTCTGAATTAACAAAACAGCAGCATGAAGTTCCATGCTGAGAAGAGCGATAAACATACAGTGAGATGCAACTTGAGAAATCGACCAAGTATTTAGAAGAAAAGAAAAAAAAAGATTGAATTGTCGCAATGGCACTCACAAGTTGCCGATTAGCATTGAAATCCCTAGTTATAACGAAATTATTTTGAACAGCTCTGATAGCGTCCACGCCACAATGGTTGCTTGTGTACTGTCAAATGTCATATGCTGCGGCCTACAGCTCGCAGCACGGTGCGAAAACGCGCTCCCAGCGAAAGCGAGACATTGTGCGCAGACATGCATGCAGAGTGCAGTTGGTCGCTGCAAAACCGTGCGATCGCTTCATTGAGGCTTCATTCTGTTATGTTCCATTGGTTATACAGACAGCACACTATAAAAACATATTTCCATAGTCTGCTCTCAGCGATTGCCTACCTTTCACGCAAGAAGCTGGTTCGGGGGACTCCATCGCGGCAACCGCGCGCAAAGGGCGTTCACTGTACGTATTTGGTAAAGAGACAGCGCCTGTAACTATTCTGTGCTTTCTTTTTGCCCAAGATTAGTATTTTTACAGTAAAAAACGTCCTCGTTTGGAGAGTACTTACAGAAATGGCCAGGAGGGCTCCCGCGTAGTGTTTTTATTGAGCGCCGACAGCCAAACCTATGAGGAGCGCGCCGTGTTATCCCTCATACTACGCAAGCAAGGCGCTTCGGACAGATGGCGACTCCGTAAGTCCTCGCCCCCAATATAGTTCTCCTCCCTCCCCCCGATGGCGCAGTGTGTCTGTGAGCGGCGCGGAAGGTGTCGAAAGCAGCATTTCAAACCATCAATAGTGGGCGGCCATTTTTTGCTTTCTAGTTGACGATCACGAAACTTTGTAGTGCATTAAAAAATCACCCCCTCGTGGGAAAAAAAGTGCACTGCTTAGAAAACTAAAATATAGTTCTTCTCCTTTACGTCTGATAGCGCAGCGGCACGGAAGGTCTCGAAAGCGGCGTTTCAAACCATCGATAGCGATGCCCAATGGGCGCGGTACGGGAAGAGTTAAGTTGTCGTGGCTCGTTGTATGCCTACCAGTTAGCGCGTACTATGATCACTTTTGTACCATAAAGGCCACCAAATGTTCCACCCTTTTTTGGACTCGGCAGCGTCCAGGGATTCTGGCTTTGGCAAGGTTGCAGTGATGCCCATGTGGATAAGTATCGCGAGCGCACAGAGGCATGGTGGCAGCCTCAGCCAAGAACACAGCCAGTATGACCTATCTGCTCACAGGCGCATTTGGCATAGTGGTGTGGGAAGCAATTCAAATGCTGTTAACAGCCAGTGATCCAAATGCAAAGCTGTTCTTTGCTACCTTTTGCACGAGGGCTGGCCTAGGGTATGGTAGAAACGAAAGTAGTAGTTGGTTCTACACTCATGCATGGCCAGGCATGAAGACTGTACAGATGCTCTCATGAAATATGTGCAGTCAGCCAACAGATATGTACGAGTACAGCAAGCGTCCCAGCACAGGGATGGCGTGCTTTTAGTAAGCAAAATGCTGCACTCAATTGGCACCACACAGCAGTTGGGGGGCTTAAAAAAAGCGGCATTGGTTATTCACTCGGCAGGACAAACATGCACACACATCAGTGAAAGCTGGACGAGTTGATATGTTGTCAGCTTTGCTGCTGTGCTGCCTGCCAAAGCTTCAAAAAATGCTTGGTATCTTATTGCTTGCGTGACAGTCACTCGTTTGCACAATTGTGCAAATGAGCTGGGGTTGTTTTTCACTGCTTTGGAGAAAATAAAGGAACCTCTATTGCATATTTTGAATAACATTTACTGTGGCAACGCATGCTTTTGTTAACAGCAACGTGCGCAATGAGATACAAATTCGTACTTTCTAGTTAGTGTGCACAATTGAATGCATAGTTGTGCCATGTTCCCACACTGTTTATTCACGCGATTTCATTGTAATATGCATATTTGTCATATGTCTACGTGCTTTTCATTTATAGTGAAATTAAGGTCTGGTTCAAAAACAGTGGCTGTGGGGTGTGAGAATGATCTGCCACCAAGTGTGTGGTGTTTTTTGCAGGTGCCACATTTGGTGGTGTGTGAGATCCATGCCCACATGAACAGGGAAAAAAAAACTAGACCACGTGTGAGCATAGAGGGATGAAGCTGCCCAGAGGGCAACGTGATGGTGGGGATCAGAGCAGCTGTGTTGCAGTACCTGTCGTAAACGACCTAAGGGAACAGTGGCCATCTTAAGTCTTCTTCCAGTTCTGACGAAGCTGTCAAAGAAGACAGCTTTGTGAAGATAAGCATCCAAGTCAGAAACGATGCAGGCTACTTTGCTGTCCGAACAAGATGGTGGCGGCTGAGCAGAAGGCTTGAAAACTCAACAGGAAGGTTGTCTGCACACAGAAAACATAGTTGCCCTTTCCTATGTGCTTAATATAAGCTACGTTGTGTTTTTCCTCAGTTTGCATGCACGAAGAGTTAAAATACAGAGATGATATGTGCTTTTCTTGCCTTCTTTCGTGTCCACGAGGCGGTGTCGCATTGCAGAGATGTCTTCCAGTCTCTCCCAGATCCATTATTGTGGCGCTCGAAGCTGTCTTTTTAGCTGTCTACGTAGACTGTCTGTGATGCTGGCCAGAATTGGAACACACCCAGTGGTGACAGCAACAAAAGTGCCAGGTGCCTGTGTTTTACACCAGGCTGATGAATGTTGCTATACTCCCCATAGTCTCTGAGCACCACACGAGTGTACTCGTGTTTGGAGGTGATAATAAAGCAAAGATGGCGGTGTGCATTACCCATAGGGTGTTTGGAATTGAAGAAAGACACAGGAGCAGGTGCCAAATTCAAATGATTTGTTGTCACCATTCAAATATTTGTGGATTTCACTCTGTACCAGCAGGTAGACACAGAAACTAGCAAGTAAAACAGCAAGTAATTCCTTGTTTGCTTTATTACATGTGACAGTAAACATCTACAGGACACCATGTGTACACCTATGCAAGCACTTCAAAGGCTCTTTGCAGTAATTTCCCCACATTCATATCGAAAGAAAAAAAAAAAAGCACTTAAAGGGGCCCTAAAGGCAAGCTAAACTGATAGATTAGTGCTTGAAAATGTCTAAGGCGGCAATAGTATCGCGAACAGAGATTTAGTAATCGAGAAATTAAGGCAAATGCAGGACATGATTAGAGACGCCCCAGGGTATTCAAGCCCGATGACAAAGGCACTCCTCATTGTAATCCTGTTACTAGTACTCAACTACTTGTAATAATTGTATTGCATTATAAGATGAAAAAAAAAACTGCTGCTTGTCCAGTTCCATTTAATATTAAAAAAAACAAAAAAACTCATTGACGTTACCCTTGACAATGACGCAGGCGGTCAAAAGGTTTCATTTTCTCCACTCTGCATCATCCGCGATTTCACGTTTCAGTAGTTCTATTATCGCGTAGTACTTCACTGGTTTTGCTGGCTTGCGCAACTCGCATAAACTGCAAGTGGCAGAGAATACCACGTTCACGTGATGTTGCAGGATTCTCGAAGGTCCACGCCACTTGACCAAGAGCAGCGGAAACATGCGGCCATGGAGAAACCATGGCCGCGCGTTTGCGTTTTGCGGCGAAAACCGTGGCGCCGTCTGTCAGGCGCCGTTTCTTCACCAGTGGCAGTAAAAATGCATATGCAACTTCACCACTCTCTGGCCGGGAGCGGACGATTCGAATTGCGCTAGAGGTATGCAGACCTTCAGACGCAATTTTCTAATTTTTTTGCCCGAAACAAGCACTGTGAGGTTTCCGGAATGGCCTTTTAACAGTCCACATCGACTTAGTATTTGCCTTTAGTGGTTCTAGAGAGGCAGGGATGTGTCGCACAATGATATGCTGGTTCGTGTTTGAGACTTGCACTAAAAATAACAAATAGCTATTTCACGCACCATTCGGCATATCCGTAAAGAAAGCTCTTTGGAACATCGTCCGGTCCGGATGACTTCCTTGTGTTGAGGTGAAGTAGTGCTGAAAAAATGCCTTGTTCGCTTATGACGGGGTCAGGCGCATCTAGACTTTTGCCTCTAAATTCAGCAACAGTATCTGTTCTGCGCAGAAATAAGCTGGAAAATTGGTCGTTAAAAGTTGACGCTATAATACATGTGTCCCTAAGATCAGAGTTGTTCAGCCAAATTTGCTTGCAGGGTCTTTCTTATCCGTTAGATGCCTCCAGAACTTTTGGGGATCGCTAGTAAGCAAGTTGTGCATTCGGATGTTAAAAAACTGATACTTTGATAGTTTTCATCTCGAAAAACCTGCAAGTTGTACATGCGTGTGACAAACGTTGACGCGACATTTAGTTGAATGATCTCGCGTCTAATCCAAGGGTTAGAGCTGTTCACTTTCCCGAGTTTAAGAGAAACATAGTTTTGTATACACTCATGGATCATGTACTTGAAATGCAGCCATAAGTCGTCAGTACTCGATGTACCGTCCACTGACATTTATCCAGTGTGTCCATAGTTCAGTTCGAGAAGGTCTAAAATACTTTGGTGCCGCGCGTCTCCGGGCGTCTGAGGTTGCGTTTAAAGACTATCATGTTGTGATCAGATATTCCAGGTAGAACATCGACCGTAAAACCAAGGCGGCTAACCATGTCAGAAACAAAAACAAGATGGAGGCACGAACTTGTGTCTGGCGCGATTCTTGTTGGTCTATCCACCATGAGATTGTAGGAAAAAGCAATATCAAGGTGTAAGTCCGAATGCTGACTAGAAGGCTGAGCGCACAAAAGTTTATTTTAGGCAAGTTGAAATCGCCACCCATGTGAGTGCATTTGCTGTGTTTGCCAAGGAAGTCACGCAGCGATTCTAACGTGGATGTCGGGGGCCAGTAGACGGTCATTAATACTGAGACTGAAAACCGTGAGGATGAGCCAGACTATTGCAACACTCATGACATACCAAAGTAGTCTAAACCTTTTTTTTTATTACGACTGCAACACCGTCTCCTCTTGTACAGCGGTCAAGGCGAATAATTTCATGCGAATGTGGTATAACGTTATCAGGAAGTTTTTTGTGAAGCCAAGTCTCAGTGAGCATAGAAACATCTGAATCGTACGTGTGAAGAAAACTTTCAAGTTCATCGCATTTGCTTATGATACTTTGAGCATTTACATTGAGCACAGAAAACAAGCTTATCAAAGAGCTGCACTTTTGGGCTAAAGGGACTATGCTATCGCGATTGCAGTAGCTTTGTCACCGCGTAGCAAGCAGCACTCTTTCATTCATTCCTTTCTTCATCCCAATGGTATTGTTTGCCATTGATTTTAATTTTGTCGAAAAAAAGCATAACATTGTCGCCCTTGTCTCTGCTTTTTGTGCTTTCCCAAAGCTTTTTTTGAATTCGTTGCACACGCGGTGAGAAATCTTCTGAGATGGTAAATGCCGAGTCTTTTAGTTCTCTACAGTTTTTAAGAATCTTACCCTTGTCTCTTCCATCTAGTAATTTGATGATAACCGGTCAGCATTTATTTGCAGAAGGTCTTCCAATTCTATGGATGCGTTCAACTGATATTTTAACAGATCAAGAAATATTTCCTTGGAGACTGTTCGAGGGACTGCCGCTCTTCTGTAGTTTCCTTGATGCCATAGATGATCAAGTTATTCCTCCTGCCTCTGTCTTCTAGATCGTTTTCTTTCAGTACTAGATGGTTGACAGTTTTTTCAAGTATATGACCCTGTAAATCAGTCACAGTTGCAGACAGTTCATCCAACTTTTTTTTAATGCAAGACAGCTAATTAGAAGTTTCGTGATTCATAGAATCCGCGCTTTGTTTTAGCTCTCGTATATTTTCTAATATTGTCATAAGCATTTCCTCGGTTGTTGGTTCTGGGTTGGGTTCTATGTCGTCACAGGAAGATAGCAAATCAACAAAACAGCAGTATACAGTTGGCAACGGTATAAGCAGCGACTGTGGGCACGGCAGAAGCAAGAGACAAACGTATGTATACACTGAGCGTTGGTCTCTCACTGTAGGACAGATTCGTGAGACGCATGGTCTCAAAGCTTCCACTGTGCCCACTGGTTGGTGGCCACGAAGTAGTCGGGCTTTTGCTCCCAAGGTGCTGACGTCGACAATGCTGGTGGGCTATGTGCAGCCATCCGCGGGGGCCAGGTGCGCATGCCCCACGGCTCGTCGGTGCAATTGCTTGATCCTGGGCTGTGAACATGCTGCTCCGTCATATCAAGGGTGACCATTCTCTGGCATGCTTCAGTTGGTGTGGGGCTAGGGTTTGCAAAAGTATTAACTGTTTGCTAGCATTTTCAGTCCTAGAGGAACTTATCAAGCTTTGAGCTTTCATTTTGCTCAACTACTACATATTTTATGAAATGAAATAGTACGCCTCCAGCCGTTAAGATCGTGTCGAGCGGGCCCTGTGGTAATTATCACAGCGTTGTTGGAACGGCACAAAAATTCAGAGCTTCACTGGCCTGTTATCACTGCAATAAAATTACACTGCCAGGCTAATTGTATGACTGCTAAGTAGAAAAACATTATTGCTAGCAATAAAATTATTATTGAGGCGGTGTAGTGTTTTTGCAATGAGTACTTGAAATGGAAGAGCGACTTACGTACATCATTTGTGCTGCTGCAGTCGCGGCACAGCAGTGACACAGGCAGGGGAGCACCAGCCACGTGCGCCGCTGAGCTTGGATCGGGCCGAGAGCAGGGCAGCTCTGGAAGTGGCCGCTGACCCCTGGGAGCGTCCGCCTCGCCAGCCGGTTGGCGCCGCTGATTTGCTGGAGACATTACAGGTGGGTTGCTCCATTGTCTGCTGCAGCTGCACAAGCGTGAATGAAGGATTTCTTCCCCCCTCCGCAGGGGCGTCTGCATCAGCAGGCGTTTGGTGTGTTGCGACACCACGGACCCGAGCACATGGGGGTTAGACCCTCCCACATTAACCGTGCGAGGCTTAGCCCTGCCCGGGGAAAAGGAGATCCTGGGAGTTGAGCCAATGATAAGTGTTCTGACCTTTCTGGCCCTTTCGTGGAGGCAACATACCCCTTTGGCCTCGGCTTCGTGTAGACCGCATCCCCAGACGAACCCACCTGGGGGAAATCGGTAGTTGCATTTCCTGTCCTCCTCTCTAACCTTTCTCTCTTTACTTTCAACCTTTCCTATCTTCTTTACTTCCAATTTTCCAGGCAGCAAGGGGGTATCCTTGTGTGGGGTATCCAATCTTGGTTATAGTGGTTGTGTACAGCTGGCATGGGCAAGCCTTGTTTTACATTAATCCTGTCGCATGCCCTTGTTGTGCTCCATGGTGGGTGGCTGGCACCGCTGCTGAAATCAGTTAAATGTTTATGGCCTCATCATTCTCCCGACTTCGCGATCACCCTCTTCCGAAAGAGGGAACACGATGAATCTGTCAACTTTTCAACAAATCCATAGAAGTTTTCCCACGCTTCCATGCGATTCACGGCGAATCTCCTGACAAGACCGTAAGAACACTCTCTCTTCTTTTCTTGTATCAAGTGCCTTACCAATGCACTGGCCCTGGATACAAAGCTGCAAAAATGGCCAGTGGTAACCTTCTTCTTGAAGTACATGATAAAGTCCTATATCCAAGGGGCAGTGCCACAATGGTTCTCGGCAGCCATTTGGACCACACAGAGTGGACTGGCGATAGCGTCACTGTACTCTGCTGTAGGATCAGCTAGTGCTGTTCTGCCACCAGGAAGAAGAGCCAGCAGTCCTCTGGACCTGCGGGCTCTAGGACTTTTAGGGCCTCTGCTCGCGCTGAGACGGGTGAAACATCCGCGAGTGTACACTGCAAATGGGCATCTAGCGCCTCAGCGGAAGTGATCGATACATTGCCAAGTGCATTGGCGTCCCAGATGCTGAAGGATCAGTGCAGCTCTCAGGAGCAAGCCAAGACAGACCCCAAATCATAGGGCCCGGAATGAGCCCTGTGGGCTTGCATAGTTTTTCTCTCTTAAATACACAGCACAAATTAATATCAATGTGGATACCCAATAAGAGGTCTTCTCGACAGCCTCGATGACGTCAGAGAACTCTTAGATCAGTTTAATGCAAAGGTACTGTGTGGACAAGATACATACTTAAAACCTGCACAGGCAGGCTTTCTGCTGCAATTCACCATTTTCCTGCAAGGACTGTAACGACGCTACCACCTCGTCTGGTAGTGTTGTAATAATAGTTGATAACGTAGCATGTCGGGCTTTAGAACTCCGAATGCCTCTTGAGGCAGTAGCGGTTCGTGCCTTACTGCTTGGAAAACTAGTGAACATTTCTTCTCTAATTATCGACTCCATAGAACCTTGAGGGATTAATAGATGCCCTGCCAGAACCTTGTATAGTTTGGGTGATTTCAACTCACACAATACACCTTGCGGACATTCTCGATGCGATGCAAAAGGCCGAATAATAGAAGAAATCCTTTTCTTCAGGTGCCTATGTGTAAATAGGAAAGAACCAACATTTTACAGCCTTGCACATCATACATGCCATAGACTTAAGCGTAGCATCCCCGACTTTAGAACCCTTTTTAGAATTATGAACCCTTATGGCAGTGTTCATTTTCTGGTCTGCCCTAAAACTACAAAAGAACATGATCCTCCCCACACACCCTCGATGGAAAATAGCATCTGCAGACTGAGAAAAATTTTAACAAATGACACATATGCCTTGAATGCTTTTAACAATGTTATTGCTTATTTTACCGCTTTTATCATTGACGCTGCATTAGAGTGCATCCCACAAATGAATGTGGCTTCAAAGAAAAGGCGTGCCTGGTGGAACTAATATAAGATTGGAGGAATGCACAGAAGAAACAGAGTAAGACTTGGAGCATGCTACATCAGTTTCCAACGTCTGAGGACCTCATTAACTTCAAAGGACGATGAACACTATGCATTGCTAGAAGAGAAAGCTGGGGAAAATATGTCTCCAGCATTGATTTCTATACTCAGGAAGGAAAAGTATGGACAGGCTGACAAAATTAATAGGCTGTCAGCTGTACGTTTTGCGTTAAGTTGAGACCAAGGCAACAACGTTGAAGACCAGGCTAACACCCTGGGGCAACATTCGAGCAAGTGTCAAGCTCTGAACACTATTCAGAGTCATTCTTTTAAGCAAACAATTACAGTAATACCTCTTTAACTCGACCCTTGTTAATTGGGAAAATCAGATAATTTGGACTTTTCTCCTCTGGTCCCGGCAGGCGTATACATTATTTAATGCAATCAAACTGTCATTAATTCTATGTCGTTACTTCGGACAAGCTCGTAGCTCGAAGAGCACGGAGCACTGCAAATGTGCGACGCTAAAGAGCAAGAACCGTGCTAGCATCCAACCAAAACGAAGCGACGAAGTCTGCATTGCCATAGTCTTCAGTGGAAATCGTACATGAATGATAGCAACGCTGGAACGCTTCGTGCCTACTTGTGCCTTTAAAGCCTTTATTCTTGCGTCTACTGCCACGCATAACGCAGCATTAGCCACGTGCCTTCGTAGCTGCGTAGTTGCCATCCATGATTGCGTCAATAATGACCGTAGTTTCGTCAGCAGTGATTGCAGTAAACAGTAGTTTCGTCTCGACTCGGTGCGCGCGTTGGCTGCATGCCTTCAAAATTGCATAATCGCAATCCATGATCGAATCAATAGCAACTGCGGTTTCGTCTGCAGTTGTTGCAGCAAACTGTAGCTTTCGTTTTGACTCAGTGCGCGTTTCAGCAGCATGCCTTCAGAACCGCAAGGTCGTCAATCCATGATCGCGTCAATAGCGGGTGCGGTTTTTTTTGCACGGTTGCGGCAAACAATGGTTTCATTTTGACTCGGTGCAAATCTGTCAAGGATGAAGAGCAGCGGCTACATCGAGATGGACAGACGATCTGTTGGCGACCAGCTCACTGGCGAAAAAATAATCAGTGATTAGCAAGCGCTAATCACTCACAAGATGAGAATTGCAGCTCTCACATTGTGTTTGGGCAAAATAGAAACAGGATTTGCTGATTCATTCAATTAATAAAAGCACGTTGACGTACTAGTAAGCATTTGTTTATTCTTTATAACATTACACTCGGAAACATAATGCAGCAGCACTAAACTCGGCACATTTGCTGCAACACTAAACTCGGTGACACACTCAGCAACAAGTAATGCTCTCGCATTCACTCATCATAGAATTGTGTGGTCTTTTTTCTTATTTGGGCCATGTTGGATCATTCAAGGGCCCTGGACCACCGCTCAGGCTTGGTGACAAACACAAACACGCGGATAGCATACGAAGCTGTGAACATCTCAGCCAAATTTTGCAGTCGTGTGCGGCACGTGGAGTTCCCAAACGGAGCTCGAAACCACTTTTTTCTCACCCACTCTTTTCAAACAGGCTACCTTCTCCTCACCCATTTCGAAGCTGCTGGCGACATGTCGATATATGCAGGATTCCTATACTAGACGGCTGCTATTGGCCAATAGCTGACATCACTGAAAGAAGGGTGTTTGGATCAGCGTGCTTCTTCCTGCTGCTACCGTGTATATTAATTGTCGCAGTTAACTAAACAGGCTAAAGTAAACGAGAACTTTGTTTTGAATTTTGCTATCAATGACGCACTTCCAGGTAATCTGATGCCTCGCTCAATTTCCCTGCGGATGCTTTGCCGCCTCCCTCCTTGGTGCTGGCGTCAGGGCAGGCTCAGGTCAATCCGTGGAAGGTGCTGTTCCCATGAAGTGGTGGTATCGGGCTTATGCCTTCTGTGTCTACAGGAAAGGTTGATGAAAAAGTGATATGGCTATCCCATCGCTGCTTTACTGCCGCTCTTAGACAGTGGCAGTTGCCAAATCTTTATGAAAGGTACCTAATGTGACCTCTGTTTCTCGGGGTCATTGGTAGGGACTGTCCACAAGTTAATGGGATTTATGTCACCTTATCAATTAATTTCCTATAGAATCAGAGCAACACTTCAGTCAACCAAGAGAATGGGCTGGCTTCAGGAAAGGATATTTTACAATGGATCACATCCATGTCATTAATCAGATAATGGATAAATCTGCGGAGTACAATCAACCTCTCTATATGGCTTTCATAGATTATGAAAAGGCATTTGATTCAGTAGAGATACCAGCAGTCATAAAGGCATTGCATAATCAAGGAGTCCAGGAGGCATACATGAAAATCTTGGGGAAATATCTACAAAGACTCCACAGCTACACTGGTTTTCCACAAGAAAAGTAGAAAATTACCTATCAAGGTGGGGCTGTCACTAGCAGCTCCACCAGCTCCAGTACGGAATGCCCTACCTGATCATACGGGATCCATTGGTGAGCTGTTATGCATGATACCAACGTACGCACAATATCAAAAACAGGCCACCACACAGATGGCGTTACAAACCGCGGATCGGAGGACCAAGATAATCAACAGAAATTGCACCCATGCCTTGATCACACAGCCGCCTGCAGCGAGAAACGGGTAACCGGAAGCACGCGTTGCCAACTCTGCCCGTCAGTTTGCGCAGATAAAGGCACAACATTAAAGCCAGATGACGTAACACCATGGGCTGGGTGATCTTTGTCCAGAATGAAGGACGAGGGGAAATGAGAAAGGTAAATACAGTAGATACGATCCCGTTACGTACAATTTCCTGGCACCAGCGTTTGCAATCGAGAACACAAGAAATGACACATTGAGTTGCACTTATTGTTTACCGGTTCATACGTTCATGGAAAACACGATCTTTTGACACCAACGTTCAATGCATCAGCAGACTGCGATCGCACGATACGTTTTCCGGCTGCTAGCTCTCGTTTAAACAAGAAAAGGCACGAGGCGTGCGCAATTGAAAACAGTAGCTGCCTGCCGGATCAGCTTCTCTGCAATACTCGCCAGCCCATCTCGCATGAAAACGCCAGTGCACACTCAGTTTCTTATTCCGGTGCCATTCTGCACGCCACATTTATAGCTATTGCCACCAACGCTATTACAATGAGCATATTGACCTATCTTTTTACTGCGCATGGTGTGTAGTGCCGTTGAAAGTGTACTGCACGCTTTCAGTAAGTGATAACTAAAACGCGCCGCCGTTCTACTGCTGGATGCGCAATGTGAACATCATGTTTCACTCCAGCAGCATCCGGCGTTGCCCACCAGCTCGATTTCCTTTCTTTTATTTTTTTTTTTTATTTATTCATACTGCAGGCCAACATACTGGCCCATGCAGGAGGGGCAATACAGTTGACAAGAAATGACAAAAAATAGACAAAAATAGGAAAATTTAAACAGTGCATGAAAAGGATGCAGCCCATGGCCACGTTATAAAATCAACATGTAATATGTAACTACAAGAAAAAGAACCGCACATTTGAATTTATACGTGAATGGAAAAAAAAAAAAAAAGCTGTGCCAACAACAATCGGGCACTAGACATAACTAAATACACGAAATTTTACATAAATAAACGAGAAAATAGGTACAAATACTACTTATGGTTGTTAATTTATGTGACAAATAGTTTTCTAACTCATTTGTGAAGTTCGCTGATTGTAGTACATCAACAGGGAGGGAATTCCATTCGTTTATAGCACGCGGATAAAAACTATTCATGTGAGATTTTGTTTTAGCAAATACTGGCGTAAGGGAAAGGTTGTGTCTATGTCTTGTTGTTCGAGCATTAAGAGGCTTTACATAAGGAGGCAATTGAAGACCGATTTTTCCATTTATGATGTTATGTAAAAACTGGAGACGACTAACTTTATGCCTGTGTTCTAGTGAACTGATTTTATTTCTAAGCATTACTAGGGACGGGGAATCCTCTCTTTTATATTTTCCAAAGATAAATCTAACGGCCTTCCTTTGTACACGTTCCAAACTCATGATGTCCTTCTTGGTATGAGGTGGTGGAGAAACATTTAATCAGAAAAGTACAGAGAGTTGCTCTACAGAAGCACTTGGGTGGTCTCCCTATTCCGGAAGTCCACTGGAAATGATCGCCGCTCGGGCGCGGGCCACCAGGGAGCGTTGAGCGTCCAGGGTAGAGCAGCCAAGCAGGAACTCCTCCCAAGCCTCTCTTGTGGGTAGGGGGAAGGGGGATGAAAAAGGAAGGGGTATGGAGGGGCATACTGCCATCATGTGATAGGTGTCGGCCAGGACCCACAATGCGCACAATAGCCGTGTATACCCGGCATGAAATGCTGGGCGGCCGCAGGACACAAGAAGGTGTTAGTCTGCAAGCGTCTCAGAAGTCTTTCATCCGCTTTAGAGAGGCCCCGTGCAGGGTCTGGGTAAAGGCGGCGTGAGCTGTGATAATGCTCTAGAATTGCGCGGTACTGCGTAAGAGCTGAGGTGTCTGGGGTAGACGCAGAGTCGGAGGTGGTAACGGCCCGGGAGGGAGAGACGCAGGCAGCGGCATGCGCCGCTTCGTTACCGGGGAGACCCGCGTGGCCAGGAGACCAGACGATGCGGATGGAGTGAGGCTCAAAGCGCCATGAGGCCGCCCGAAGAAGGTGGGCGGCCAGAGGAGCTATGGTACCCTGGAGGTATCGGGAACAGGTAGCGCGAGTCCGTGATAATGACCCTTGAGGTCGGGTGAGAGGCGGCCAAAGCGATGGCCACCTCTTCGGCCTGTGTTGTGTCCGGCGAGCGGAAAGAGAGGCCATCAATGTGGTGGCCCTCAGAGATCACTGCGGCCGTAAAGTGTCCGGAGGGAGTTGGTCCCGAGATATCTACATAGAAGACGCCAGGAGAATTGGAGTACCGAGTGTGAAGAGAGGGTGCTCGGGCTAGGCGTCTGCCTGTGTGTTGAGTGGGATCCATGTTGCGAGGAAGAGGTTCAACCCAAAGTTTGTGCCGCCATAGCTCCGGGACGGAAGCAGGGGAAAGTGGGGTAGATATCGGGTTCAGTGAGAGCCTATCCAGAAGGCGGCGCCCAGGAGTCGTCTGGGACAGGCGATTGACTTGGTTGACGAGATGGGCCTCCCGCAACTCGTCATACGAGTTGTGTACTCCCAAGGCCGCAAAGCGGCGATTGGAGGTAGCAATGGGAAGGTCTAGTGCTCGCTTGTGAACCGAGCGGAGCAGTGCGTCCAGCTGGTTCTCGTGGTGGCGACGCAAGCGAAGGTAGGGAGTGGCGTAAAGGACTCTGCTGGTCACAAACGCTTGAGCCAAGCGGAGGGAGTGCCAGCCGCGGAGGCCGCCACGTTTGGTGGAGACCCGCCGAATCATACGGCTAACCTGCTCGCTAGTGCGTCGAAGACGGGCAATGGTAGAACCAGGGTTGAGAGAGGAGATGTGGAGGCCTAATATGCGAATTTCCGAGACGACCTGTATCGGGCCAGACGGGAGATATATCTGAGGTGGCGGTAGAGGTGAGATTGAGAGAAGAGATGATTTGGTAGGGGAACATTCCAGGCCACATGATGAGGCATAGGTGTCCACAATAAGAGCCGCGCGCTGCATGCGGTCTTCAATTTGTGCTGGGGAGCCCGAGTTGGTCCAGATGGTAATGTCATCTGCGTATAAAGCGTGGTGTATGTCCTCTACCTGGGCGAGGAGCGAAGGAAGTTGGAGCATGGCTAGATTGAAGAGGAGCGGGGAGAGGACCGCTCCCTGTGGTGTACCCGGGTGCCTAGTGGGTACGGACCGTGTTCTGCAGAGTCGATGCGGATGAAAGCGGTGCGATGTGAGAGGAATGCACAGATGTACCCGAAAGCTCTAGATCCGCAATTCGTGGTGCTAAGGTTGGTAAGAATACTACTGTGTTTGACATTGTCGAAGGCGCCTCGGAGATCGAGGGCCAGAACGGCTTTGTCATTGCGGCGCATAGTATTAGGTACAATGATGTCGTGCTGGAGTTGGAGAAGGACGTCCTGTGCCGACAGATGTGAGCGAAACCCAAACATCGAGTCAGCAAAGACGCCTTTCCCTTCCAGATATGCGTAGAGACGGTCGCGGACCATGGTCTCCATGACTTTGCCCGCACAGGAGGTGAGCGAGATGGGGCGCAATGCCTCAATGCTGACGGGCTTACCGGGTTTGGGAATGAATGTGACCACCGAAGTGGTCCATTCCGCGGGGAGGGGTTCTCCCTCCCATACTGTGTTGATTAAATGTAAGAGCGAGAGGTGTGCTGAGTCGGGAAGGTTGGCCAGGAGAGTGACCGTAATACCATCCCGGCCTGGGGCAGTACCTCGCTTCATTTTGGCCAGCGCCGCCCGAAGATCGGGAAGCGTGAAGGGGGCGTCGAGTTCGGGGTTGGGGAGCCCGGAGTAGAAGTACTGCGGGCCCTTGGGGTCGACGGTACGACACAGGTAGCGGTCGCAGAGGTCGTTCGCGAGTTGGCTCGTTGGGCCCTGATAGGCATAGTAGGCGCGACGAAGTTGGCGTTGTGTTTCCCCGCGGGTAGTGGAAGGATCCAGAAGGCTCCTAAAGAGCCGCCACGTACTCTTGGAGCTCATCTGACCTGCTGCCTTCATGCATGTATCGACCCAATTTGTGTCCGCAAGCTGTGCACAGTAGTCAGCTGCTTCCGCGGTAAGCGCCTGTATGCGGGAGCGAAGCTTACGATTTAGCTTGTATCGTCGCCATCGGCGGGTAAGGCTGTGCCGTGCCTCCCAAAGGTGGAGGAGGTGGGGATCTACTGCGGGGGCTGAGGTGGAGGTACAAATGCATCGGGTGTATGATTGATGAGTGTGGAGGGCGTATGATGCCCATGCCTGGTAGTCCTGCGGGGATGGGAGCAGGGGGAATGGCGTAGTGTGAAAAGCTGACCAGTCCGTGATGCGGGCTGGGCCCCGGATTTGGCGCATTTTCTGCGTCGGGAAGGCAATCCGAAGCAGGAAATGATCACTGTCAAGAGTGTCTTCGAGGTTCTCCCACGTAACATGTCTAATGTTTCGTGTGAGCGAGAGGTCCGGGCAGGTATCGCGTGTCACAGAATTTCCCAGGCGTGTGGGATGCGCTGGGTCGGTGAGCAGCGTGAAACCGAGAGTAGAGATAAGCTCCTTAAGCTTGCGGCCCCGAGCCTTTTCATAGTGGTACCCCCAGTGTGGGCTAGGAGCATTGAAGTCTCCAACCACCACAAGGGTTGCCGAGCCGCCGCTTGGAGAGCCCGATAGAAGAGTTCCGCGAAAGTGACCCGTTGAAGGTGGGGGGACAGTACACGTTGAGAATATGGATTGACTGGGCCCCGCGCTTCTGGGGAAGAACGGAGACCATGCAGTAATCATAGGGAAGGTCAAGGTCTAGATCGACCTGAACAGCCGTATATGATTTGTGAACGAGGAGACTGGTGGTGGTGCCGCCTATATAGGAGCAGTAGCCTGAAAGGGTAGGGTTTGGACCGGTTTCTTGGAGGGCAAGAACGGAAGGGAGAGAGCCCGAGATTGAAGGAAGAGGAGGAGATGCGAGCGCTTTCGCCTGTTCCCGAAGCCCCTGGAGTTCCACTGGATGATTTCGAATTGAGATGATGGTGAATGTGTAGATGAAGGAGTCACCATGATGAAAATCCAAAATTTTATGGGTCATCCTCCATGCCCTGCCCCTGGCCTTGGGGAGCAGGAAGGGGGATGGAAGCCGGGTTGATGGCCGGGGAAGAGGAACCGGCTACTTTGCGTCGACGCGGGGCGAGCTGCTGCTCGTGGAGGCCGAGCGCGAGCGAGATGATCTGGTGCGGAACTGGGTGAGAGCCCAGGCCTGAACCGCCTGAACCACCTCAGCTACAATGTATTGTACATTAATGGTGGAAATTTGGTAGAGGACTACATTTTCTAGACGAGTAATACGGTCCTCGAGCGGCAGGGTGTGGTCTATAGAAAGAGGGCTCTGAGGTGCCCCCGTAACTGGTTGAGCAGCCGGCGCCGTGGACGAAGCCGGGGGTGCGGGGGAGTACGCGGGGTGGGCGTAGCGCGAGGGCTAGGCTGAGGGTCAACGGGATTAACAACTGGGGCGGCAGTGGGGGGTCCTGCCGGTTTCTGTTGTTGCAGTTGGAAAGTTGCCACCTGCTTAGTGAGAGCTGCGATTTGCCGCTGAAGAAGTGCGTTCTGTTTTCGTAGAGCGAGAGCTCTAGAGAAGGAGGGGGGAGGGAGGGAGAGGCTGAGGAGCAGTAATCCCTGCCCAGCTGCTCACCTGAGGTGGCGCCACGACAAGCGGCGGTAGTGCACTGAGGTGGTCGGCGGTGGGTTCGCCGGGGTCTGGAGACGTGATCCAGGCTTGGGTTGGGAAGCCGCTCGCGTGCCCGGTGACGGGGCTGCAGGTGGCTTCGAGGTCGATGGTGGTGTAGGTTTCCGATATTTCCCTGGACACCCGAGCGGGTTTCATGCGGGCCGGAGCAGAGAAGGCATGTCGGGTTACATTCGTGTTCAGCTAGGCCTTCCGAAGTCACTTGGACTTGAGTGCCACAGCGGGTACAGCGACCGGGAGTGGGTCGCGGGCAGGCCGAGGGTCGATGCCCAATGGTGCCGCAGAGGGAACAGGCCGGGATTGTCTTCTTGTACGGGCGCACGTAGGCCACGACACTGTGGTAGAAGATGAAGCGGGGTAGTTTCGTGCCCTCGAAGGTCACCACCGCTGCAGTAGAGTCACCGAGTTTGCGGACCGCCAGGATAGAGCCTTGCGACCATTCTAGTTCTGATTTGATGCGCTGTGGGGTTTCAGCCGGGTTGATGGTGATGACCCCGGCAGATATCCCCGGACGCCTTGGCATGGCCCCGAAAAGGGAGCTGCTGGTCTCCCACCGGCAACTGGATGTCCCCAAGTAGGCGCTGCGCCATAGGTAACGAGGTGACACTGCACACGAGAACGTTTTGGTCCCACACTGGCCACACGTGGAAAGAGGTGGATGAGTGTTCTCCCAGGTATGCACGAATCGCGTGCGCCGGCACGATCGGACGGGAGGACCGACTTGAGCTCAAAAGGTGCGCGAGGCTTCAGCACGACGATGTAGTCGTCACGGGAGAGACGAGGAGTATGGCGGGGTCGCCACTTGGGTTGACGCCTCGGCGGGGAAGGTGGTGCGGTGCGCGTTCCGTCTGGAGAGCGGCGCGTGGACGAGCCGGAGGCAGCCACCTGTGGCAGGGTGGCGGCGCGCGACCCTTGGCCCTTGGGCGGAGCCGCGGCCTGGGATTGCTTCCGTTGCCAGAGTTTCACCATGTCGGCTAAATACTCGTGCTCCGAGGGCATGGCTTGGTCCGAGGAGGTGGTCTCCATCGTCACGACCCGAAGTGAGGTCGGGTCATAACCCGTAACCGTGGTGGCGTCCGCCATCACGCCGGGAAAACCCGGGCGATGCGGAGCTAGGCCTAACGGAACGTCAAGCCCAGCGGGGAGCCGTCGTGGAGATCAAACACGCAGAAGTTGCCGAAAAATGGGCCCACCTGGGAGCGGGTGGTATCCGGGTGAAGCAGAGAACTTGGCGGTGACGATGAGTCCAGAATTTTGGGACACTGGCGTGAAGCACCGCAATAATCGGTGATTATTGACGGAGCCGATGCGGAGAGCGTCCGCCGTCTTCGAGCGCCACCCGCGTTCTCTTGGTATGAGGATCCCATACAACCGCCGCGTATTCAAGTTTCGATCGCACGAATGTGTTATATGCTAAAATTTTGGTGTTTACCGGTGCCTTTTTAAGTTTTCTTTTCAAGAACCATAATTTGCGCAAAGCTGCTGAACATGTAAGGGAACTATGGTCTGACCAGGAGAATCTGTTAGTGAATGTGACGCCTAAGTATTTGTATTTTTCAACATCAGTTATTTTTGTATTGTTTAGAACATAAGAAAATATACTAGGTTCCTTTTTCCGTGTTACTCGCAGCAAGACTGTTTTATGCACATTTCCATGCCCCAAAGTTTACACCAATCGGAAATTGCAATAACTGACTTCTGCAAGCATGCGTGATCGTTCCGTGAAGCTTTTTTTAAATATGACACAATCATCTGCAAATAAATTAACATGCACATCATCGGGGATTTCGTCTATTATATCATTAATATAGATAAAAAATAAAAGGGGTCCTAATACGCTGCCTTGCGGTACGTCCGAAGTTACCTGACGGACACTTGAGGAGCATTTATTAATTTCTACGAACTGCTGCCTATGTCGGAGATAGGCCTGGATCCATGATATAATATTTGAAGGAAGACCAATGCACTCAAACTTGTGGATTAATTTTCCATGGGGTACCTTATCGAACGCTTTACTAAAATCAAAAAGAGCATGTCAACTTGTCCAGACGAGTCAAGTACTTCAGAGATTTTGTGAACAACTGACACAAGCTGAGTTGAAGTCGATAATCCCTTTCTGAACCCATGCTGAAGTGGAGATAGGATATTGTGATCTGTCAAATACTGACGAATAAAGCCTGCGACAATGTGCTCTAACAATTTGCTGCATGTGCTTGTAATAGAAACAGGACGATAATTTGACACTGTAAGGCGATCACCCTTTTTATGAATTGGGACAACTCTTGCCTTACGCCAGTCTGATGGTATCTCTGCTAAATGTAAGGATAATTTGAAAAAATCTGTTAAGAATACACATATCTGTTCTGCATACCTTCGTAAAAATGGATTCGGAAGCTTATCAGGGCCTGCAGATTTCCTAACGTTGATATTAAGGAGCATCTCCAAAACACCTTCTCGGGAAACCATAATGTCGCGTAAGAAAGACCTATTTGTATTGCATCGTTCGAATTCATCTAGGTCAGAGAATACACTTCCGAAGTAATCATTAAAGTGCTCAGCAATTATTCTGGGCGTCTTCAGTCATTTTACCATTAATCTTTATTTTATGTGATGCCTCTTTTGATGGACTTAAATAGCGCCAAAACTTCTGTGGAGCATTTGAAATAAAATCAGCAAGACTATGACTGAAGAATCTTTCTCGTGCAGCTTTAACTTTTGCCAGTAATTCACTTTTTAATTCATTGACATGCGCACTCTTTATTTTTTTATGTTTTGTTTCATTCTTTTCAACTTCCGCCTAGTTTGGATAATATCTCTGTTGATCCAAGGGTTACATGGATGTTTCTTGACCCCCTTCAATGGAATAAATTTTTCAATACAATAAGTAAGTGTCTCTGAATCTTTGCCATGAAAGTTCGACATCATCTTGGACAATATTAAGGTGCAGGTCCAAGTAATCAATTATTGATTCATCATCTGCTTTAGCATAATCTCTAACCTGAATTTTTTCTCTGGGTAGTCTGACATTATTCACAGCCATCGATGACGAAAAAGAAATCAATTTATGGTCGGAAATGCCTGTTTCAATTTCAACGGTTCCTTCACCGAAAACTTCGCTGAGGAATAAGAGGTCAAGAATATTCCCTCCGCGAGTACACACATTAACAACCTGCTGGAGACTGAAAGTTAGCATGATATCAATGAGTAAATCAGAGGAAAGACTGTGTCCATAACTCCAATTTTGCCATTCTGTTTGTGGGAGATTAAAATCGCCAGTAATTATTAAGCTTTTTCCTCTAAATTTCAAAAGATGATTATATATTTCTGCATAAATTGATCATCAGCATTTGGTGTCCGATACACAGAACATAATATGAATGGCACATCCCAAACAGAGACACTCAAAAACAAACTTTCATGGTTATCAATCTGCTCTAGTTCCCTTACAACAACACTATTCTTTGCAATAACTGCGACGCCACCGCCTCGTGAGCCCCTATCTTTTCTAAACAGCTGGTGGTTTGGCGAAACGATTTCATCATGCACCCCATCGTGCAACCAAGTTTCAGATATAACACACACATGAGGATCGTAAACCAGTAAAATATCCTGCAGTTTCTCTATTTTGTTGACAATACCTTGGGCATTTAGTGAAAGCAGCCGGAACTGCTGCAACTGTGGTTGCTAGTCGGTGGGTCTTGAGCGCATTTCTGCCCTGTCTTTTTTCTTTGGAATTAGTTTCCGAGTGTTTAGTACGTCATCCCAAAAGAACAAGTCGTCGTCAACTCAAATCTTATCATGAATAAGGCGAACTTTTCTGCCGCTGTCTTTTTCTTCTTGCGCACTGCTCCATAGAAGACGGCGCTTGCGCAGCGTGTCTGCAATAATCATTTTGCAATGATATGCCTGTTCCCTTCAATTTGTGTGCGTTTTTCAAGAGAGCTTGTTTTTCAGAATAATCCTGTAAGAACGCAATGTCTGGCTTTCGTTGGTTTTCCGCTCGCCGTCCTGAAACACTACGCAATAGGAAAACAACAAAATGCGTGTCAGGCCTGCTGGAGCCCCACCAGTTCGACGCACGTTGGCGTCTCGTGCCGCAACAACTTGCGCAGCGCTTCGCCTTACGTAGATGCTAACTACAGTTCAGTAACTACAGTGCTAACTACAGATGCTAACTACAGTTCAGTCGGTCAAACTTTTTTGTTACTTCGGATATGTTTTTCGGCTTTTTTTTTTTTGAAAACATATGAAGAAGTTTCTACTGTATTGCGCTCGTAGTATCTACGCTCCTACTAAGCTCGTTATAAGGCGTTTTTGAGGCTTCGAAAGGGGTTGGTTCAGGGCCCCTTTAAAGGTTGCCGAAACTTTTGTCGATGAACTAGGCCGTCGCAGATGCTGTGATGTGTGTGGAAGGGTCCTTGACTGTGGGGGATGAATGGTGCAGGTTCGGCGCGACATCCTGCTGGCGCACTCTGTGCGAGCGCGGGCCCTGGAGCACGCCCTGGCTGCCCAGTGGCACCCGAGCCACGAAGAGCTACGACAGGCAAGCATCCACGAGCAAGAGGAGGCCCTGGGCACAGCTGCTTGAGCTTCACCAGCCGTGTGTCTGGTGACCTCTCCTTTTGTGGTGGGCTTAGGTGTAATGGACTGTGTCCCACAACCATTACTAATTTGTTCTGCTTAGGAATGAGTTTAGGGAAGGCAATAAAACAGACCACACTCGACTCATCTCCTAGGGGACTGATGTAAATCAGTGTAGCACCCGTGTTCCTTGTGTTTGTTTTATTTGTGCTATATTGGCTGCACCAAGTACCAACTACTGTGTAGACCGCTTGTAACGCAAATAGCCGAAGTCTCGAATATCCGCATTATAATCAGTACTGCACTAGTATAACCAAAACATCGATTTTCAAGGCCTGTGCATATGCAAAACATGTAGACTAAGCAGCCGCGCGTATCCGAGAATCATAGCGTGCAACCGGGAGTTTTGCATCTGTTTAAATTTACGAACGTTGAAAGGTGAACGTCCAACTACCCGTGGTCTTCGCATGAAGCAGACAAAGTAATAATAATTTTAAAAACGAAAAAAAAAACAACGGCAACCGAAATTTCAAGCGCAGTGCAGTGTCTCATCCACTTTCTCGGACTGATCGGCGTATGCACGGTGTCGAAAACATGGCGACTGCGGAGCAAGTTGCCGCCATTCGAGTGTTGCCCGTGCCCTCACTTTCATTATCAAGCTGGTTTCTCCTTATCTATGTGCTGTACAGCCATTGCACACACTTTGCTGACTCGGCACCAAACCACAACTGGTTATGCCTAGCCGGTGGGGGTGTCGGTGGCATGCCGTCACGGGAAGCTCGCCTTTGATATGTTCATACCCGTAGTCGATTACATAGAGACTACGTATGCGATTACGCGCACGGGATCAACTGACAGCAACACGTACGAAGTGGAGTTTTGATTCCTCGGGCGATCAGCCGCGGTGACTACTATGAATGCCTACAAAGTTTGTATGTGCATACACTGGTACGAACGGCAGAAGCTCAAAGTGCACATAAAGCCTAATAGCTCCAAACTAAATTTGTGGAACACTGCTTAAACTGACAGCCTCGCACGCGCGATATCTACACTTCACAGCGCGCATCGCAAAGGGTGCACAGAAACTAGAGCCGTGTTCAGTGCAAAGTGCCCTGCTGATAAGCAGCTGAGCAAAAGGCTTCTCCATCAACTAGGCAACCACCGTGTGCTTGCATCACGCTGCTGCCGCTTTTTTGTTCATTCGTTCGCGTCTCATGCCACTCCTCCGCATCGCCCTCATTGCTCTCTTCTCCCATCGGCAGGCGCACCTCTTTGAGAAGCATGCTCGCTACCACGCTTGGCAGCGAGATTTTCCCGTGGAAGCCGCATTATAACCGGTATTTCGTCTCGCGTGGCTGCACTGTAAGCGGTATGCATATACATGGAGTTCTATGGGAGGGTAAAAGGGAGTCAGAAAAGTCCGCATTGTAGCCAGTTCAGCACTTTAAACGGTTACGTTGTAAGTGGTCTAAGCTGTAACTACCCCAAGAAGAAGTTATTTTATGTTAAGAGTGCATCCTGATTGTGGCATACGCTATATCTTTTAATTAGGTATCTCAAAGATATTCAGGTGTTCCCACTTTTGCAACTGGAATTGTTTTATTGATTGACTTTTTAATAAAGCCCAGGTAGCTGTGCAATTTCGTTCCATAGAAAAATGAAGAAGTTATCCAACAAAATGAGTTGGAAGGCTAGCAGCTTCATAACGTTGTACAGTAGAACCCCGCTGATAACGTTTTTCACGGGACCGTAAAAAACAAAAAAAACACGTAAGAGCCAGGAAACGGGAAAAATTGAAAAATGAGAGCAGTGGTGATCAGCATGCTATTTTATTTCAGTGCTAGCGCTTGACAAAATAGTGAAGCGTTGCCTGGCACATTTTCTCACGCCCCAGCAGCACGAGGCGGTTTTTGAGAAGTGCCGTGTGACACTCGACATTGTCGCTTGAGTGCACGTACCTTCGGAGTAAATCTAGTGCTGCTACGGCCGACGAGGAGGTTGGATCCGGCAGCTGCCCCCTTTCACCCTCCTCCTCAACTTTGTCTTCACTGCTGCACACATCGGCCGCGATTTCGTCCACAGATAAAACCGCGAGGTGACAACGGCGTCATCGATAGAAACGTAATCACTATATGCGATTCCGTCACCAACAGTTTACAGTTTGCATCGCTGTGCAGAGTTCTTCGCAGTCAACGAAGGCTTCATCTCCAGTGGCTTCTGCTGTGCCTGTGCTGAAGCACTTCGTGAATCAGTGTTGAACCGTACTTGCAGTGACAGGGCTCCATGCTGAAGCTAAATAGTAGTGCATGGCATCTATGATTGTGATGCCTGTCGCCTGCTTGCCATGCTCCACATTGGCCAGAGATCGCTTTACAATGCATTTTCTGTAGAAGTGCTTCACGTTTTTGATTATGCCAGCCGAAGGTGGCTTGTGGTGTTGGCGGGGAGAAAAACCACCTGATATTTTGTAGCGACTTGGTGTATTTCGGATGCGCAGAGAAGTTGTCCAGAAAAAGAATTACTTTTCTGTCCTGGCAGCCCATCTTCGAGTCCATATAAGCCAAAAAATCTTCAAAAAGAGCATGTCATCCAGGCCTTGCTATTGTTCCTGTAGTGGCAGGGCAGGTGGCGGATATTTTTGAAGCAGCGTGGGTTCCTAAATTTGCCGATAACCCAGGGTTTCATCAATTCGGAGCCATCGGAGTTGCAGCAGAACAGCACTGTTAAGCGTTCCTTGCTGCATTTTCCTCCGTGGCAAGCCTCACCTTTTAGGCTCACTGTCTTGGATGGCTGCACCTTGAAGAAAAGGCCTGCTTCATTGGCATTAAAGATGTCCCTGGGTGCGTAGCCACTGATAACGGATGCCACGGTCTCTTTCCAGGTGTCGACGCTTGTAGCCTCTCTCCGTTGACCGTCCAGTAACGTATCCCATGCCTCTTTTTAAAGTGGTCGATCCATCTGTTTGACACACAAAAACTGTCGATGCCCAGCTTGTCGGCAATCTCAACCGCTTTTTCTCACAAGATGGTGCCGTTGAAGTTGACTCCTGCGGCCCTCACTTGTTTAAACCGCTTGAATATGGCCTCATCAAGCTGCGCATGCTCCGAACCCCGGGCTTGCTTGCATCCGCCGGCTAAGTTTCTAGTGTTTTCTTCAATTTCGCTTCTTTTTGCGATAATGGTGTTGAGAGTTGAAGGCGTTAGTCCTAGTTCCTTCGCTATACAGTAGCCGACCGATTTTTCGGACCTGGAGGGGACCGAAAAATAGTCCGAATAAAACAACAGTCCGAAAAATCCGTGAGTTGGAAAACCGAACTTTATTTCAGCTAAACTGGACTGAAAAAGTCGCGGATGCTCCCTTGCTTCAAATTCCTTCTGTTTGCAATGACGTCTGCTTGCATCTGAGCAAGCGTCATGTTTTCGTCATAAATGTTGTACAACAATGCTAGAGCGTTGGCAACGTCTTGCGGCGATGGTTGCGGGCGGCCGCATGCGTCATCCTCACGTCGGAGTCCGAGTCGCTTTGCGGCGGCGCGGTCACTTGCCGCACGATCTCGTCGTCCGTCAGCTCCGCGCACAACTCTATGTTGTCGTCGATTGCGGCAAACTCGTCAAAAGTAACAGCTGCGGGAAGGTCCATCCCGCTGCTGCGCAGATCAGCAATCAGCTGCTCACCGTTGTCGATGTTTTCAGCGGTGCCGATTGCGTCCCCAGGGCTGGCCTCTTCACAGTTGCAAAATCCAGCATGCCTGAAGCAATTCGCAATGGTCGAAGGCTGAACAGCCTTCCACGCATCTGCCAGCATGCCGAGTGCCGAGAACAGGTTCACGGAGTAGCTTTTTCCGCTATCGAAACACACGAGTGTGCGGCCAAGTAAACGGGCCCGGTAGTGCACCTTGAGGTTTTTGATGACACCTTGATCCATCGGCTGGAGCACACTAGTATTCGGCGGTAGGAACTCTAGTCGAACAGCTTGCAGATTGTTAACGGCGCCGTGCGCCCCACAGTTGTCAACAAGATGACGACTTGTCGCTTCTGGCGCTCGAACATACGGTCCAGTCGGCGGAGGTAATCCTCAAACAAGCTTTGAGTTATCCAGGCCTTTGTATTGCTGCTATACCATACAGGCAGGTTCTTCACGCCCTTAAAGCAACGCGGGTTTTTTGCCTTTCCAATTACCAGAAGAGGCAGCTTCTCGGTGCCATCCGCATTTGCACCGACCATGACTGTCACCCTCTCTTTGCTATGCTTGCCACCAGTGCAGGCCTCACTAGAAAAAGAGAGTGAACGGTCTGGCAGCATCTTGAAGAACAGACCAGTCTCATCACAGTTGAAAATGTTTGCGGGAGCAAACTCTTGCATGATAGCGTTCAACTTGCTTGTCCGGTAATCCGTGACAGTGGATAGATCAACGGCACCGCTCTCCCCGCAAACTTTCTTGAAAGAAACTCCGTGCCTTTTTTTGAAACCACGGAGCCAACCATCGGTGAACTTGAAATCATGAATGTCCATTTTAAAGGCAAACATCTCGGCTTTTTGCTTCAGTAAGTTGCCCGAAACAGGGAGATTCTTTGTTACAACACCTCTCAGCCACAGCTGCAGGGCCTCTTCGAGTATCGGATGTTGTCCTTTCCGGTCATTTTTTTACCTTTGCAGTGCGACTGTTCGACTGCAGACAAGATTTTCTCTTTGTTCTTCACGTAATCAGACAATGACTGCTTGGAGACATTAAACTCTTTCGCGACGTCGACTTGCGTCCGTCCTTGCTCGATAAGCTTGATAATGGAGGCCTTTTTCTCTAGAGTCATCGTCGAATATTTACCACGCTCTTCGATGCATTCGGCGGAGGCGGGTGAAGAGCTGGGGTCATGGTGTTGAAAACACGTCGTTGTTACGCTGAATGAAGGGCCGCAACACACCTAAATGGCGATGGCACGGTGTATGGCGGCTAGTGATGGCAGGCGACACTGCACGGGGTGAAGGCTGAGGGATCACTGCTGCACCATGTGCCAAGACTACCTACAACGCAGAAGTAAAACTGATGATGATAGTGCTTATCGTCAGCGTCACCTAGTGCTTATAGGTAGCGTCCAAAACTGGCCTCAAATGACCTGCTTCCGGCTCTCAAAATCGCTTTCGTCGCAAGCTACTGGCAAAAGCATGGCCTTCAAGATTGGCATTTGTTATGAGGCGTCCCCGTTGCTGCGTGGCAAGCTACTAGCGAAAGCATAGCCTTCAAGATCAGCGTTTATTATAAGGGGCGTCATCGTCGCCACGTGGATTAGGACGCCACTAGCCGACTCAAGCCAATCCACGCCTGATCCGAAGCTAGCCAGGTGGCCTTAAGATTCAAAATGGCGTCCCCCTTGAGTTGCAGCGCGGCTCAGTCGCGGCAATTTTTGTCCAAATCGAATGTTTAGCTTCATGTTGTCCAAAAATCGGTCGCGAAAATGCATTAGCTCTATGGGAACCCTGACGGTGCATTTACGAAGTCCGGAATATCCATCAAGTCCGAATTTTTGGAGTCCGAAAAATCGGTCGGCTACTGTACACACCCTCTTCCACGTCAGATTTTCTTTCACAGTGCGGAGGATATTCAACTTCTCTTGCAGCAAAAATGCTTTTTGTTTTCTTGATCCCATCCTGGTGGTAGACTATGCTTCCACGGTAGTCAAACAAAGATGGCTCAGACTGGAGCCAAAACCTTGTTTCTGCACGTCCGTGCGGCCTGAACTGAAGGAATGACAGCGACAGAGCACGGAAGCCGCTACACACAGTCAGCCACATTGACAGCAGGAGCGTTTTGCGCAGCGGAAGGCAGGCACTTGGAGCGTCGGTGTTATAAGAATGTCAAAGCGGAAGAACGAGCTTACACAACACTTCGCGTGACGGCTCGGAACACAAAGGCAGTGCGAGAAAACTGGGAAGCTTGGACAGACCACTTGGACGCGATAATGACGATGAGTCCACGCCAACGCGACGGCTCTCTGGCAACGAAAACGAACGGATGTCGAAGGCCCTGCTTTCGTCTTAGGTGCGACCTATAAATAGTAAATACTGATCTTGAAGGCCATAATTTTGCTGCCTGGAACCGGAAACGTAATAGGCGTCGCCCATTGTGTGGCTAATCCTACAGTCAAGCCAAGTCAAGCTACGTGAAAAGTCAATATGGCTGTCCGCGACGTAACATGCGAGAACGTTCCCACACTTGCGACGTAACAGCGGGGTTCCTAATGCATTGAATCCTATGGGAGCTATGCCGGGACGTAGCAGCCGGGAATGTAACAGCAGGGTTCTACTGTATATACATATCGTTACGGAGCAATCCAACATATGCGATGCTTGGCAGAGCGACGAAGACGACGCTGAAGACGCTTGCTCATGGGCCGGATCAGACATCTCTTGCCCTACCTAGCCTTCTTTGTATATTTCTGTAAATATATCCTTCGCCTCCATCTCGCTTCCGTCACACTTTGGTGGAGGTGCAGGGTATATTTACAGATATATATCCTTGCTTTGGATGATATCCCCACCGAATAGCGACGAGACGCATCCTTACGGCTTATCATTAACCATCTTACCTCTCCATCACCAGACCATTCTGTTCGCCTGTTTGAGCTACACAACAACGTTCTGTATCGTCGTAATCTCATCTCAGATGGCCCAGAGCATCTGCTTGTCCTCCTCGCAATCTACGCCCCAGTGTTCTTCACCAGCTTCACGACGTACCAACTGCCGGTCACCTAGGTGTCTCGCATACTTACGCCCGCATCCGACGTCGGTTTTTCTGGCCTGGCATGTACCATTCTGTGCTCCGCTACGTCGCTGCTTGTGAACGCTGCCAATGCCACAAGCGCCCTTCAGCGCTGCCCGCAGGCCAGCTACAACCTATTGATATCCCTGCAGAGCCATTCTCCTGCGTCGGCCTTGACCTTCTAGGCCCTTTCCCTACATCCATCTCGAGAAACAAATGGGTTGCAGTCGTGACAGACTAACCACACGCTTCGCAATCACCAAGGCATTGCCGACAAGTTGTTCTACAGACGTTGCTGACTTTCTCCTACACGACGTAATTCTACATCATGGCGCCACTCGGCAGCTCCTCATCAAGAGTGGTAGATGACATCCTTCGTGCCTGCTCCACTGAACATAAGCTCACCACCACTTATCATTCCCAGACGAATGAATTGACCGAGCGCCTGAACCGAATGCTAACTGAGGTGCTGGCCATGTATGTTTCATCAGATCACCGTGACTGGGACTGCACGTTACGATCTGTTACCTTTGCGTACAATTCGTCACGGCATGACATCACTGGAACATATATGTCGAAAACATGGTGACCACAGACCGAGTTGCAGCTATTAGAGTCTTGCACATGCCACCTGTGCCATCCATGCTTTCACTTTCATTATCAAAGTGGTTCCTCCACTTTCCAAGTGCTGTACAGCCACCGCGATGCGTTTCATTGACTTGGCACCAAACTGAAACTTTGGTCGCATACTTCCGACGAGGCGTGATGGTTAGGCTTAGCCGGCGGGTGTCAGGCGGCATGACGTCACGGGAACCTTGCCCTTGATATTTTCGTACCCGTAGACGATTACATAGCGATTACACGCATGGGCTGAACTGACAGCAGTATGTGTGAAGCGGAGTTTGGTTTCTCGAACGATCAGCTGCGGCAACTAAGGCGGACGCGTGCCAAGTTTGTAGGTGTGCTTACTGGTAGGAATGGCGGAAGTTGGCATCTGAAACATAAAGCCAAAAACTTTGATCTAAAATTTGCGGAACAACACTACTTAAGCTGAGAGCAGTCAAGGTTGCACACACGATTCCGCACTTCATGACGACTCGCATTGCGACGGGTGCATACAAACTGAAGCCGTGTTAACGTGCACGGCTGTGGCCGAGCAAAGGCTTCTCCGTTGCCTAGGCAATCAATGTATCTTTTTTTTTTTCATTCCTTATTGCGTTCACTCTGCGTCTCCCTTCCTCTGCGCGCCCTCGTCGCTCTCCCCTCCCATCGGCCGCGCATCTTGTTGAGAAGGTGCTTGCTGCTGTGCTGTCTGCAGGATTTTCCCACTACACTATGAGCTACGGTATGACATGGAGTTCTATGGGGACGTAAACGGGAGTCGGCTGGGTGTAGTCGGTTCTGCATGTAAACGGTCGTATTACAAGTGGTCTAAGCTGTACATCACTTTTCTTCTAATATTTCTCCACGGATAAGAAAAACCTGAAGATCGAAAAAAAGCAAAAAAAAAAAAACAATTGGAAACATTGACCGGTCAACCCGGAGCGGTGGGCGGCATTTCCACCCTTGCGAGAACCCTGGCTGATAGACTGTAGTTTACAGCTGACATTCAGCAGGTCCTTTTTGATCTAATACAAATAGTTTACAGCAGTCGGCCTCAAGCAGAGAACTTGAGGTTCCACTGCGCCACTATGACTGTGGTATTGTCATGACATATTCCAACTGACGTACTTTGTGAACGAGGTCTCTTTGGTTTTCAAAGCTGTCATTGATTTGTATTTAATGATATTCTTAAATGCCACTATTACAATGCGGGCATGGTAATGAAGTGTTGTGCTGGTGTATGATGCTGATGTGAAGTGATGCATGCTAATAATGCATAGCGCTGTGTGTAGGGCAATAACTAGTGATTTGTTTAATCACTAGTGGTTTCGTCAAAGTTGTATGACAGTGTTGTGTTTAATATGATGGTTTGTCAAAGTGTAGGACAATGTACTAAACAAAATGCTTGTGCCTCTGCTGCTGTCTTTGCCAGTACGGGGGCAAAGGACTCCCTCAAGCCATCCTTGAATGGCTTTTCCCTTCACCTCCCATCACATGTATTGTGATAAATCAATAAAGAATCAAATCAACCAATCAATAAAATGTGCTTGCAATTTTCCACTATTGAATGGCAAGGATTGCTGCTACACTGTGTCACATGCAATTTGGTTATGGTGCTTAAAGCATCCACAAGTGCTCTACCTGGAGCGGTATTCTGTAAGAGTCCAATCAGCGACAGCCGAAATGGACAGTCCACTAATTGGGCTCTTACAGAATAGCGCCCCAGGTTCCCTGTGTTGCTTGCAGAACATGGTACAGTGGCAAAACTGGCACTTTCAGAAGGAGACAGCTTCTAAACAATGAAGCGTGCTGTCAACACGGCTGAGGCATCATGGAGCAAGACTTGGGTGTTATCTGCCAGGGGAACATATCCTTTATCTTAAAGGAGTACTGACACAACATTCTTTGCGCTCTGTTTCTTGCTCTCAATCAGTAGCTTTTGACTAAGTAATCATGCTAAAGGAACTCGTTTGCTCCAGTGCACAACAATGCTTTAGCTCTATATTCCGATCTCACGGACTCCTCGATTTCGAGGAGTCCTTTGAGCCTTGTGATGCAAGAGGCATGCTTGTAACAGCAATATCACTTGCGTCACAAACGCAGCTGGTGTTGCACAGCTGGTGGCGTTGCAGGTCGGGATTTCTCAGCGGTTTGGGCGGCGTCGCGCGCCGTTGGGTTCCAGTAACAGCCCCGCGGAGTGTTGGGGAGACTGACTGGCAGTCGCCAGGCGGTATTGGTTGCGGAGACGCAGGACAGTCTTCTCTTCTCCGTTTTCAACTTCACATTGGATCACCAACGTCCTAGAGATGTCAACGACATGTCCGAAATGGGATATTCGAACATCCGTAGGACACACGTAAAAATCCTGTGGACCACCTTTGGATGTCCATGGGATCGTCCCATGCACGCGAATTGGCGATCCTAGAAACTCCCATGAACGTCCTTATGGAATATTGGGACGTCCAAGGGATGTTTAAATATGGATATTTCTTATTTGCATCATCTGGAGTACGTCCTAAGGACATTTTTGTCAGGATGTAGGACGCTTCTGGGACACCTTTTGTTAGAAGTCATCCAAAGGACGTTTATGGATTTAGTAAATTCATAGGACGTCGATATTGATAATAAATTAACATAATAGGGACATTCCTCAGAATGTGCCCTAGCCGTGCACCAGGCCTGCTGCATTTACCCACATACCACTAACAAAGTAAGCTATGTATAGCATGCATGTCCCGACTGATTGTTCATACTATATGTTCTGATTTAATGCATTTTTATCAAGTTCTATGTCATGTATTAGTTTACCGTAGTAGGGAATTATACACAGTGCTTAGCAGCACTGTGCACGTAATTCCCTGCTACGTTAAACTAATACATTACATAAAACTTAATAAAAATGCATTAAATCAAAACCATACAGTACAACCTACATTCACTTAGGACATGTAAGCTATACTTTTCTGTGCGAACAGGAACTAAGCTACAGAACTAAGTTCTGCAGTCTGCTGAATCATTTGACAATATCGTTAAAAAACAACTTTTATTTCAATAAAATGGCTGCAGGAAGATTACTTTTAATCTTGCTTTTAAATGCTCGGCAGTTTTCAGTAAAACACATCAATGCAAACAAATAGGATTCCATAATTTTCATACAGGATCATCCATTAGAGGTTATGATGCAACATGGTCAGTAAACAAGTGCAGCTATTAAAAAGTTTACAAATGCACTTTGGCTAACAAAAACTTAAGAACTCTCAGTGATGCTTTTTTGACCCTGTAAAAAACCTGCAGACTTCAGTGACCCCTTCGACAGAGTCTTCTATCAACGGCGTGTGAAAAGCATGTGAGGGATATGTGTCTCAATATTGATTTTCTTTCCAGTAGGCAATGCTAAGGACCGGCGACAAAATAAAAGTAAAAAAGCTCATGTAATTATTACAACATTTACGCATTAGGGATGGAAACATCGCCTCTTGCATGCAAAGGCCATAAATACGGAGTGTTTCAGCAAACACTTTCAAAAAAATTTTAAAGGTTGCCTGTGGCAGATAGCACAATTCTAGTTGATGAGCTGGTCTACTCGAAGAGGTGGACGTTACTTGCACAAAAAATTGATATGCATAATCGACTAATTAAAAAATCACCAATTAGGTTTTTAACATAGTAACTTATGACCCTTTGCAATTTACAAATTCTAGCCGTGGAATTCGCAAGGCGGATGCTCTAGGAACTAATTCTCAGGATGACACCAGTTTCGAGATAATTCCCGAACATTGTGGAGAAATGCATTGGCGTTCCAGTTACTTTTGCGCTTACCCGCCGTGGTTGTTTAGTGCCTATGGTGGTCTAAGCATGAGGTCGCGGGATCAAATTACGGCCACGGCGGCTTCATTTCGATGGGGCGAAATGCTAGAACACCCGTATACTTAGATTTAGGTGCATGTTAAAGAACCCCAGGTGGTCTAAATTATTCCAGAGTCCTCCACTACGGCGTGCCTCATAATCAGATCGTGGTTTTGGCACGTAAAATCCCATAATTTGTTCTCTTCATAGTTTTGTGCTTTGATGCATAAAACGACGTTTTGTTGAGAAAGTGACTGGCATGCCAATGTATTTCTCCGCAAAGTTAGAGAATTAATATCTCGACACTGGTGTCAGCCTGAGATTTAGTTCAAAGTGGATCCGCACTCCACGGCTAGAATTTGTAAATTGCAACATGGGCCATAAGGTAATTAGCTAAAAACTTAATCGGTTAATTTTGTTAATTAGTCGATTATGCATTTCAATTTTTTTGCAAGTAATGCCCGCCTCTTCGAGTAGACGAGCTCATGAACTAGAATTGTACTATCTGCCCAGGCCACCTTTAAAAATTTTGGAAACTGTTTGCTGAAACACCTTGTATATAGAATTTACTCAGTAACCGAAATGTTGCCAAGCCGGATTCACTCAAAATAAGAATAAATAGAAGTCTAGAAGTCATGTGCAGCAGAGCTTATACTCGGACTCAAGGTACTAAAAAATTTTTGAAAGAGAGTGCAGTTTGCCCGGAAGGCGAAGTATTAGTGATAGCGAAGTAGATTACAATTACACGAAGGAAGATTCTTACCGTGTAAATCCTGTAAGGATCGCACCCGTGTAAGGGCCGCACCCATAACTTGACAGCCAATATTAAAAAAAAGACATCCAACCGAGAAGCAATCGCGTTCCGTGCGCTGATTCTGATCGGGCTCAACAGCGAATTGTCGCGCGCAGTGTACTTTCGCGCGTCGCTACTGGTTGTCGAGAGGAGGTGATGGCGGAGGTTTACGGCGGATTTCATACTCGTAGTTGGAAAAATGAGGTCAAATGACCCGGTCCCATGAAAGGCTCGCGAAAATCGCGACAGAAAAGTGTGGCCCTTACACGAGTCTACATGTTGGTTATAGTGACCATATAAATGTAAACATTCACCTGAAATTAAAATAGTAAGCATGGACCACGTAAACCTGTAAATACCTCACTGGATGACCTCGAGAACTCGCTTTCACAACGCAAGCATTGTGAAGAACACCGGCAGTGGAGGCGAACGGTTCGTACAGCCGCGCGATTCACTGCAACTCTGAAAATTAGATTCATCATTATTATCTGCCTATTTTTATGTCCACTACTGACGGCCTCTGTGAGTGATCTGCGATCTTAACTCTGCAAAACACTAGGGGCGCAGAAAGTCAGCCCGACAAGGAAGACAGTGCGCACGAAGTTGGCAGCCATCCCTGGTCGCCCTTTATCATTGCACCCACCAATGATTACCAACAATTAGATATGGCACGCGGGCCCCTTAAGCGTCAGCCGCGCACAGTCATTCACAGCTACGGCAGGGCTAGAGGAGAAGACGCGCTCTCCTTCCCATTCGCGTTTGATTACGTGACCTACAACTAACCCGAATATTGAGCGCGTGGGAAATAATGCCCATCAAGCCGCCATCCTTTTCGGCTCACTGTTACGTGCTGTTTCCCGCACCCACAGGGTATGGGTCGCTCATGAATATGGCTTTTGGATTTAATGCGAAACATCACGGCGACGACGACCGCGACAATTTGCCTAAGTTGTCGATATTTTCGCCATAAAGCTGGACAGAAAATTGTTAGCAGAGGGAATATATATATATATAGACAAGGGTAATTGGAGATCGCAGGGAGAGGCCTTCGTCTGCAGTGACATACAGGCTGATGATATATATATATATATATATATAATTAATATATATATATATATATTGTCACGTAGTAGTGACGCTGCAGTAAACAGTCGTAAAACTGTGTATGACGAAACTGATTCTTTATTGGGCGAACCTGTGCCCACAAAAGCAAGCTACACTCGAAGCACAACGAAAGCGGCGAACACAGTCGGCGGTCGTCGAAATCTGATCAGCGGCGCGACGCGTCGGCTTTTATACCTCAGTCATCGAAGGTTCCAGATTAATCCCCGATGCCCGCGTGTCTTCCAGAAAGTTCTACACAATTCGCGTCGGTCACACAATCAGATAACATAAGCGTCGGTGAAAACAGGCAACGAAAAGAAGCATCGATAACGTTCTAGAAACTTTCGATACAGGCGCGTCCTGCGCCGAGCGATAACATTTAACATTTGTAGCCGGTGGAAAGCGGCACCGGTGAAAGATAAACATGTATACGTGTCAATACCCTCCCCTTAAAAAGCATCGTCCCGATGCTACAAACACGAAAGCGAAAACAAAACCCGCGTACAGAAAGGGACAAAAATAAAGCAACAAAGGACCTAAGTTCCTCAGCGGGCGTAGAAAGGCTTAAGACGCACCACGTGGATGACTTCAGGTCGTGCGCGGCGCCGCTGTGATGCGAAATACCGTCCGGCACGACCTCATAGTCCAGTGCGCCAATACGTCGGATGATTTATATGGTCCGAAATAGCGACGTAAGAGTTTCTCGCTAAGTCCTCGTCGGCGTATCGGAGTCCAGACCCAAACACGGTCTCCGGGCTGGTACTCGACGTAGCGTCGTCGAAGATTGTAGTGTCGGCTGTCGGTTCTCTGCTGGTTCTTGATGCGCGGCGGGTTGAGCTGTCGACCTTCTTCGGCACGCTGCAAAATAGGTGGCAACGTCGAGATTTCCTTCGTCGGAGACATCCGGTAGCATGGCGTCAAGCGTGTTGCCGGTTTCCTTCCGTAGACCAGGTGAACGGGCCATGTGCGTCGTTTCTTGCATGGCCGTGTTGTATGCAAGGTCACGTACGGAAGGATGGCATCCCACGTCTTGTGTTCGACGTCGACGTACATTGCCAGCATGTCGGCGATGGTCTTATTAGGCGCTCGGTGAGGCCAATCGTGCGGGTGGTAGGCGGTGGTTCGGCGATGGCTTGTCTGGCTGTAGCGCAGGATGCTTGAGTTAGTTCAGCCGTGAAGGCCGTACCTCTGTCGGTGATGAGGACTTCTGGGCACCGTGACGCAGGAGGATGTTCTCAACGAAGAATCGGGCTACCTCGGCGGCACTGCCTGTGGGCAAGGCTTTTGTTTCGGCGTAGCGGGTGAGGTAGTCCGTACTACGACGATCCATTTATTGCCGGACGTCGACGTCGGAAAAGGCCCCAGTAAGTCCATCCCGATCTGCTGGAACGGTCGGCGAGGTGGCTCGATGGGCTGTAGAAGTCCGGCTGGCCTTGTCGGTGGTGTTGCGTCGCTGACAGTCCCGGCATGTCCTTACGTAATGGGCGACGTCGGCAGGGAGCCGAGGCCATAGTATTTTTCTTGTATCCCCGCGAGCGTTCGGGAAAAACCGAGGTGTCCAGCCGTAATTGGGTCGTCATGGAGCGCTTGCAGAACCTCTGGACGCAATGCTGCGGGTACACGAGGAGGTAATTGGCTCGGAGAGGCGAGAAGTTCTCTTTAGGAGAATGTCGTTTTGCAAGAAAAACGACGCCAATCCTCGCCTGAACACCTTCGGCACAATGACGGTCTTGCCCTCCAGGTAGTCTACAAGGCTCCTTAGTTCCGGGTCGGCTCGCTGTTGCTCGGCGAATTCGTCGGCACTGATGGGTCCCAAGAAAGTGTCGTCATCCTGGTCGTCTTGTGGTGGCGGTTCGACGGGGGCGCGAGACAAGCAGTCGTCGTCAGAGTGCTTTCGCCCGGACTTGTAAACGACGGTGATGTCGAATGCTTGAAGTCTCAGACTCCATCGTGCGAGGTGACCTGAAGGATCCTTCAGGTTAGCTAGCCAACACAAGGCGTGGTGGTCGCTCACAACTTTAAAGGGCCTGCCATAGAGGTAGGGACGAAACTTTGATGTAGCCCAGATGATGGCGAGGCACTCCTTTTCTGTTGTGGAATAGTTTGCTTCCGCCTTCGATAGCGACCGGCTAGCGTAACTTACAACCCTTTCTAGTCCGTCAGTCCTCTGCACAAGAACGGCGCCGAGTCCTACGCTGCTTGCGTCGGTGTGGACTTCGGTATCGGCGTTTTCGTCGAAATGCGCAAGTATTGGCGGCGATTGCAGGCGTCGCTTCAGTTCTTCAAATGCTTCGACTTGCGGCTTCTCCCACTTGAACTCGACGTCGGCCTTCGTGAGGTACGTCAGTGGCTCAGCGATCCGCGAAAAGTCCTTGACGAAGCGCCTGTAATAGGCGCACAGTCCAAGAAATCTACGCACTGCCTTCTTGTCGGCGGGCGAAGGAAAGTTGGAGATGGCTGCAGTTTTCTGAGGGTCGGGGCGCACTCCAGACTTGTTGATGACGTGGCCCAAGAACAAGAGCTCCTCATATGCGAAGCGGCACTTTTCTGGCTTTAACGTGAGTCCGGAGGTTTTGATTGCTTGAAGAACTGTTTCAAGGCGCCGCAGGTGTTCTTCGAAGCTTGAGGCAAACACAACGACGTCGTCCAAATAGACGAGGCAAGTCTGCCACTTCAAGCCTGCCAGTACTGTATCCATGACGCGTTGGAAATCGCAGGTGCCGAGCAAAGACCAAACGGCATGACCTTGAACTCGAACAGTCCGTTGGTGTTATAAACGCAGTCTTCTCCCGGTCCCTCTCGTCGACTTCGATTTGCCAGTAGCCGGTTTTGAGGTCCGTCGACGAAAAATACTTTGCGTTGTAGAGTCGATCCAAGGCGTCGTCAATCCGTGGGGGGATACGTCCTTCTTCGTGATCTTGTTGAGGCGACGATAATCGACGCAGAAACGTAGGGTTCCATCCTTCTTCTTCACTAACACCACGGGGGACGCCCACGGACTCTTGGACGGCTGGATGATGTCGTCGCGTAGCATTTCGTCGACTTGTTGCCTTATGGCTTCACGTTCGCGCGCCGAAACTCGGTACGGGCTTTGACGGAGTGGGCGGACATTTTCGTCGGTGATGATGCGGTGCTTGGCGACAGGGGTTTGTCGAACTTTTGACGACGACGAGAAGCAGTCCTCGTATTGCAGGAGCAGAGCCTTTAGTTGTTCTTTCCCGTGAACCACAAATATCCATTGAATGTACCACAAAAGACCAATATCCAAGACATTTAACGACGTCCAGTTTACATCTATAGTATGTTCGACTAGTACGTGGCAGTCAAAGGTCATCCAAAGGACGTCGAATGTCCTTATGATTTGGACATCTCTTGCACATTCAAAGCTCTCGTGCATTGATCGTACATTGTGCGTTATGAGTCGATGCACGCACTATGCCGCAGAAATACAAGCAAATTGTCTCTAATGCCTAACAATGGGAAGCTAGAGAGCAAAAGCATTAATTAATTATTTTGCAATTTAGCACGACCTTTGCACGCACTGCTGGAGGTCTAGTAACGTTGCTGCTGGACACCGCGCGCAAAAGCCAATACTTTCGCCATTTTTTCGCTATGCTTTCGGTCTCGGTTACGTCATTTTCTTTCTCATACAAAGATGATTTTTTTCAGTTATCTATTAGTACACTGTTGAAAATACGTAACCTTTAACTTGCTGATGTATACGCACTGATCTGTACTATAGTGGAGATCATGGTATTACGACAGTTTATAAAGAAAAAAAGAAGCTTGAACTCGCAATAGCTTTGACTTCGCATCGCCACTGATATCAATTCAGCAACACGCGCCTCGATGCAAGTGCGCAGCAATGTTCCGAAACGGGCGCGAGCAGCGTGTGCTTTATTTGTGTCTTTTCGACTTTTGTGCGGTTGACCATGGCCCAAGTACTGTACGTATATCTAGGCAGAACTGTACAGTTGCGTGCTGAAATTTAGAGCTGTGCTTCTGACTGCTATTTGTACGTTTGTTCGCCTTGCGGAGCGCTTACGGGAATGTTCTGGAGGCAATGTTTTGATGGTTAATTTCGCACATGTTTGTATCGCTTGGTTTCCGGCGTTCCTCTTCAAGTGTCAGGGATATTTCTCATTTGCAATGCCTATATCTAAGTCCCTGGCAGCATTATGTTATTGCCACTTTTGTGATTATTTGAAGCTGCCTGACCAAGTTGCCTATCAAGATGAACATTCCATCTCTATCTGCTTGCGTGGAATTTATTTTACTATATTTTTCAATGCAGCTAGAAAGTACTGGCTTTTTATCTTGAATCCGGTGGCCCCAGAAGCAGCTGCTGGCAAGCAGGCCATGCACTTTTGGTCATTAATTAGTATGTGATACTACCTCTTACTAATCAGTTTTATTCTTTTTAATTATAATTGTGGCACTGTGCCTACTAGTCATTTTGTGCCTACTCGTTAGTCATTTTGTGCCTACTCGTTACTTGTGTTTTAATAAAGTTTTAATAAATTTTCAAGAATTTGTTTTTGATTACGTGTTTTTGTTTTTAGATCCGCGTTTAACCTGTTTGTATACAGCGAGAACATGTAATGAATAATTTCATACATGTGCGTGGCTGGGGGCCGATCATTTTTGTAATAGAGCTTTATCAGTTGTATAAATAAAAAAGTAACATTGGTATGACATTGTGAGTTTCACTGGTGTGCTTTGCCTAGTGCTTACTAAAACACTATTTTTCATTTATCCATTGCAGGATTTGTAATGATGCATAATGATGAAAATGCGGATTTACGGTTTTCTTAGCACAGTTTTCGCATTTTGATGAGCGCTAGAACTATATGTAAAGTTGACAGTCACTTTAGCGAACACTCAAGAGGATGAAGGCAGGAGCCTGCACACTCACGAAGCATTAATTAAATTATTTGTCATTCGCATGCGTTGTTACTTCTATTTTTTCTCCTACCAAAGTTGTGGGCTCGAGTGCTTTAATTAAGTTCATCATAATTAACACCAATGGTTGCGGGCTCTACTCCCACCAAAGGTCGAGGGTTTGAGTGCCTTAATTGTATCTTAACTTTGTCTTAATTAACCCAAAAGTCGTGGGTTCGACTTCCACCAAAGTTGGAGAGTTCGAGTGCCTTAATTAACTCTGCCGTAATTAACTTGCCTTAAATAACTTCGCTCTAATGAACACCCAAGGTAGTGGCTTCAACTCTACCTTCACCATGTCAATTGGAATCCAACTTGGAGATAATTTGGAGATGTGGCCGGTTCGCCCATATCTCCAAGTGGTTTCGACTCCCAACAAAGGCCGTGGGTTAGAGTGCCTCAATTAACTCTATCTTAATGAACTGTGCCTTAATTCGCTTCGACCTAATTAACACCAAAGGTCGAAGGTTCAATCCCCAGTTTTGGTGCCATTGAATTTTGGTGCTGCGACGCTGGACATCGGATTTTTCTACCATTGAGCCATCTAAGGATTTCACCTTAAGTGTTGCAGTTTATATTTTCACATTCACACGTTTACACGTTAACAAACATTTCAAGCAAAGTCACCAGCTACCAGTGGCGCACCGACGGGGGGGTTTGGGGGTTGTAACCCCCCCTGAGGCCGACCTAACCCCCCTTTTGTTTAACCCCTTTTTCTTTCCTTGCGCATTTGAGTACTGCAACTAAGATGTAAGACGCGCAATCGTCTGCACACCCGCAAAAACGCATTTTTTGACAATTTCCCGTTAAGAAATTGAAATTAGTGCTGTTTGGATGGTATTGGCAAACTGTCAACCCCCCCTGGCAGAGATCCTGGGTGCGCTACTGCCAGCTACATGCCGACAATGTAGGTAACTGTGCCATTAGTGTGCCTCAGCAGATGTACCATCGCGGACAAATTAAATGCGAACAGCGGAGCGTGTGGCCGAAGCATAACTAAAGGTATACGGTGTATGTCGTCGGCCAGTCGTTGTGCACGTGCGTGGGGATGTAGTTCTCAAGGAAGAGTGCAGCGCTTCTCGCCCTATTGCGATAAACGTCACCCGTATTTTGTCCGAAAGTTGTTTTCTCATCTCTCCTCGGGCAGTGCCATACCCCCTGGCAGTACACTGTTATGGTGACTAGCACCACGCTACATCTGTAGCGTGATATAGCTGGCGTGCACCCAGCTTGCTAACGTGGATTGCTTTGCTTTTGTTACCACCATCAAAGCCGCCAGTGTCTAATCGTAATTTGAATAGCACGAAAAATGTATTGCATTGGATGCGCAACAACAGTGCTAGCCACCTTAAAAGTAATCACAGATAGGAATGGCACTGCAATGGCGGGGTGAGAATACAAGCTTCCAACAAAATACAGGTGACGTAATACGCACTAGGACAGCCCCGCACTCTGCATCGAAACCACATGCATGTGTACAATCATCGCTGGCCGACGCCACACATTGTGCTTTTAGTTAGGTTTTGGCCACACACTCTGCTGTTCGTATTTCATTTGTATTCACTAGTACATCTACTGTGGCACTCGCAGGTATACAGCTCATTTTAGCGTCAGCAGGAAAGATCCACTAGATGTTCTATGGACGTCCTGCGTCCCAAAAAAGAACATCTATTAGAGGTTACTTATGTCCAGCTGCGACATCCTTTCAACGTTAGAACGTAATCTGGGGGGACTTAAGATTATCCATGGTACGTATTTGTAACGTTGTTTGGAGAAATATAGATATCTATGGGACTGTGCAATGTCTCAAACATGATGTTCTATGGACATCTATGGTACATTAATGGTTCACTGGGTTCTTATGCCTGGGAAGGTTCTGATTGACGTCGAAAGTTGGTTCAGGTACTAGTCGTCGTTGCAGGTGCACTGGAATCCGTGAAGGCGAAAGCACTGCTGGCTTCTACTATTTCGTCGATATAGGCGACCGTGGTGCCTTGTGTAATGTGCTTGTATTCAGGGCTGAAGTTCGTGAGCATCACCCTTGCTTTCCCTGCCCGCAGCTCAGCTATGCCTCGAGGGACGCAAATTTCACGGTCGAGCAGTAAGTGATGATCACCCTCGATGATGCCCTCCATGTCTGCAGGCACTTCGGTACCGACGGAAATCATTACGCTGGAGCGAGGCGGAACGGTGACTTTTCTTCAAGCACATTCAAGGCATGGTAACTTATGCTTGTATCCAGTGGTATCGCGTTGTACGTTGAAAGCGTTATCGACTTGGACCTTAAGTCGATGACTGCACCGTGTTGGTTTAGAAAGTCCATGCCCAGGATGACATCCCTGGAGCAGTGCTGCAGGATTACGAAGCTCGCCGGGTAAGTGCGGTTGTTTACCGTGACTCGCGCTGTGCAGATTCCAGCCGGTGTTATTAGGTGGCCTCCCGCTGTCCGGATATCGGGTCCTTGCCAGGGCGTTCACCTTCTTAACTTGGCGGCGAACGCGCCACTGAAGACGGAATAGTCGGCGCCAGTGTCGACGAGAGCGTGACGTTATGACCATCGATGAGCACGTCTAAGTCGGTAGACCGTCGTCTAGCATTACGGCTAAGTCGTGGCGTCGGGTCACGGCTGCGTCGGCTTGCTCCGCTGCTGCTACGTCGCGTCGGCCGGTCTTCTTGCGGTGGCGAAGTGCTGTCAAGGCTGTTGCTAGGTGGGCGTGCTGATATCTCGTCGTGATGATTCGCGAATCGTCGTCGTCGTCGTCGGCGGCGGCGGCGGAGGATCTTCCGCATTGCGTCGTACAGCAACCGCACCTCCATCGGTTGCTGCCTTTAGTTTCCCCGGTAAGGGCTGGGAGATCGGCCCCGGGTGGGACCGGTGTACTGACGGCGATGCGGCGAGATGTAGCGGCCTGGTGACGGCGAGCGTGAGGGTCGTCGGGATTGCCACTGGGCTCCGGCGAGGTAGTCGGCAATGTCGCGCGGTCGTTCACCCCGCACTGGACGCGGCGCGTTGACGGCGAACCCTCGTAGGCCCATCTCGCGGTATGGGCATCGGCGGTAGACATGGCCGGCTTCCCGCAGTGATAGCAGAGCGGGCGGTGGTCGGGGGCGCGCCAAATGTCCGTCTTTCTCGGGTAGCTGCGCTGGAGACGGACGGGCGTGCTGGCGGCGGCGGTGGTGGACGTCTGAACTGCGGCGTTACGGGGCCCTGGCGCGAGCGCGGAGGGGGGCCTTAACGACGGGCGACGGCGGCGTAGGTCAGCGCTTCCGGCTCGGGTTGCGGCGATTCGGGAAGTCCTAGCGATTGCTGGATTTCCTCCCGCACGATATCGGCGATGGAAGCAACTTGAGGCTGCGACGACGGTAGCAACTTCTGCAGCTCTTCGCGTACTATCGCCCTGATGGTGTCTCGTAGGTCGTGGGAGAGTCCTTGGACTTCGGCGTAATGTGGCGTCGTCGAATGGCGATTGTATTGCCGGTTGCGCATGTCCAGTGCTTTCTCGATTGTCGTAGCCTCCGAGAGAAAGTCTTGGACTGTCGTTGGTGGATTCCGCACCAGTCCGGCGAATAGCTCCTGCTTAACTCCCCGCATGAGCAAGCGAACTTTCTTGTTTCTGGCATAGCGGGGTCGGCGTGCCGGAATAATCGAGTCATTCTTCAGTGTACATACCGATGCTCTCATTCGGGAGCTGTACATGGTTTTCCAACAAGGCTGCAGCTCTTCTTTACGGACGACGCTCGTGAAGGTGTCCAGGAATGCGGCTCGGAAGAGGTCCCAAGTTGTTAGTGCACGCTCCCTATTCTCGAACCAGGTTCTGGCGCCGTCTTCAAGCGAGAAATAAACATGGCGCAGCTTGTCGTCGTCGCACCATTTGTTGAACGTCGCGGTCCTCTCATATGTCTCAGCCAGGTTTCAGGGTCTTCAGCCGATGATCCACGAAAGGTCGGTGGCTCCCGAGGTTGTTGCAGCAGGATGGGGGACGCTGGTGCTGCCATTCTGGTTGTTGACTTTGCCTTGATTGCAGTGGTCTTTTCGGGAAGAAGTCCGTACTCCGGCAGAAGTCCTTGCTGCCTACGGCTAGCTCGCTGTTCCTTGGTGACGTTGGTCTCGTCCTCCGGTTTCGGGCTTGGGTCGCGGCTTTGCGGGGGCGTTCGGTGCATGAACGAACTAGCACCTCCACCAGATGTCAGGTAGTAGTGACGCTGAAGTAAACAGTCGTAAAACTGTGTATGACGAAACTGATTCTTTATTGGGCGAACCTGTGCCCACAAAAGCAAGCTACACTCGAAGCACAACGAAAGCGGCGAACACAGTTGGCGGTCGTCGAAATCTGATCAGCGGCGAGACGCGTCGGCTTTTATACCTGAGTCATCGAAGGTTCCAGATTAATCCCTGATGCCCGCGTGTCTTCCCGAAAGTTCTAGACAATTCGCGTCGGTCACACAATCAGATAAATAAGCGTCGGTGAAAACAGGCAACGAAAAGAAGCATCGATAACGTTCTAGAAACTTCCGATACAGGCGCGTCCTGCGCCGAGCGACAACGTTTACACTTGTCAGCCGGTGGAAAGCGGCCACCGGCGAAAGATAAACATGTATACGTGTCCCCTCCCCCCCCCCCCCCCTCCCATGGAAGACAAGGGGAAGTTCGGGCGTTGCGAGCGATGAGTGTCCGGTCCGTTCATCTGGACGCCAGAGGCACCGGCAAAAATCACAGAAGCCGCGCGCGTTCGGTGCGAACGCGGGCAACCGTTGCTGGTGCTCCACATGGGCCCCCGGCTATTGAAGAGGCCGGTGTCGTACCGAGGACGGCGTGCTCGTACCGTGGCCGGTGTGCTTGTACCGTGGCCGATGTGCTTAACCGTGGCCGATGTGCTGAACCGTGGCCGATGTGCTGAACTGTGGCCGATGTGCTGAACCGTGGCCGATGTGCTGAACCGTGGCCTGGTGAGCGCCGGGGCGTCTCGCACGATGGTCGGCGTCTCGCACAATGGTCGGCGTCTCGCACGATGGTCGGTGCGCTCGCATCGTGGCCGGCGTTCTCGTACCGTGGCCGGCGTTCTCGTACTGTGGCCGTCTCGTACCGTGGCCGGCGTTCTCGTACCGTGGCCGGCGTTCTCGCATCGTGGCCGGCGTTCTCGCATCGTGGCCGGCGTTCTCGCATCGTGGCCGGCGTTCTCGCATCGTGGCCGGCGTTCTCGTACCGTGGCCGGCGTTCTCGTACCGTGGTCGGCGTCTCGCACGATGGTCGGCGTCTCGCACGATGGTCGGTGCGCTCGCATCGTGGCCGGCGTTCTCGTACCGTGGCCGGCGTTCTCGTACCGTGGCCGGCGTTCTCGCATCGTGGCCGGCGTTCTCGTACCGTGGCCGGCGTTCTCGTACCGTGGCCGGCGTTCTCGTACCGTGGCCGGCGTTCTCGCATCGTGGCCGGCGTTCTCGCATCGTGGCCGGCGTTCTCGTACCGTGGCCGGCGTTCTCGTACCGTGGTCGGCGTTCTCGTACCGTGGCCGGCGTTCTCGTACCGTGGCCGGCGTTCTCGTACCGTGGCCGGCGTTCTCGTACCGTGGCCGGCGTTCTCGCATCGTGGCCGGCGTTCTCGTACCGTGGCCGGCGTTCTCGTACCGTGGCCGGCGTTCTCGTACCGTGGCCGGCGTTCTCGCATCGTGGCCGGCGTTCTCGCATCGTGGCCGGCGTTCTCGTACCGTGGCCGGCGTTCTCGTACCGCGGCCGGCGTTCTCGTACCGCGGCCGGCGTTCTCGTACCGTGGCCGGCGTTCTCGTACCGTGGCCGGCGTTCTCGTACCGTGGCCGGCGTTCTCGTACCGTGGCCGGCGTTCTCGCATCGTGGCCGGCGTTCTCGCACCGTGGTCGGCGTTCTCGTACCGTGGCCGGCGTTCTCGTACCGTGGCCGGCGTTCTCGTACCGTGGCCGGCGTTCTCGTACCGTGGCCGGCGTTCTCGTACCGCGCAGACCGGTCTGCGCGTGCGCAGTAGCGCGGCCCCAAGCGCTAGCGGGCCCCAACGCTTGCGTCCCCTAATCTAAAACTCTCTATTGACTGTTTGACTGGCCCTGTGCGTGCGCGCGTACCTCAGCCAGGTTGCCCCTTTCAGCCGCAGTCCTACTCGCGGAGACGCGCCCTTTTCTGATGTCATCCGCCTTAGACGTCTCCGTTTTCTCAACCACCATAACGAGCCCTTTGACGTTCTGCATGATGGCCTGTTCCCTTTGCTTACGGGCTGCGGTGTGGCGTCTTTCTCGAATTTGCGCTGCGCTAAATACTTCGCTCGTTTGCGCCGTCTGAAAAATTTTTGCATTGCCAGGCGGCCACCGAATGTGCCTCTGCAATCCCCGATCGTCCGGTTCCTGCCCTGTTTAGCCGCCATGTCAGTCTCCTCTCCTTTGGACGATTCCGGACCGTCGTTCAAATGCGGAGGTACAAGGGAGTTTTTCAGCGCCTCCTTGACCTTTTTAGGGCTGCTGAAACGAGCCTTGTCTCCGCAAGGAACGGCCTCCGGAAGAGCCACTGTTTCCACTTTCGTGGCGCAATCGTTCTCTTCTACCGCGATTTCCTGAGCCGTGTTACGCGGGAGAGCTTGGACCGTAGGGTCGCCAAAACTCAGACCCTTCTTCTTTAACAGCATCTCCGAGCGATTTGAAAATAAGTAGGGGTATTGCTTGGACAGATTTTGTGATACTGCGGCTTCAGTCAGCAATATTCCGAATGGCCCCTCGATCTTTACGCTAGCTATGGGCAAACAAACACTATTCTCCTCAACTACCTGCCGGATCCACGCATGTTCCCCGGTGAAATCCTCAGGTTGCACATACGCAGGGTGGACGATGTCGATTGTCGCAGCCGAGTCCCTAAGTACCCTACATGGCGTTCCGTTCAGTCTGAGGTCGCGAAGGTAGGGTTCTAGGAGCGCTAAGTTGTCGTCATTCACGAAAGAAAAAACAATCCTAGGCTTCCGACAGCCGATCGCAAGGTGTCCAGGCTCCTGGCAACGGAAACAGACGACCGGTTTTCTAGCCTCGAATGCCTTTTCTGTTTTTCTTTCGTCTTTTGCTGCGCAGTTATTCTGGCCTAAATTATCGGTCGGCACGTCTTTGGTCTCACTTCCAGCTTTCTCTTTGTGAAAGGGGCGCCTGTTTTCCTCTTTGCCGAATTTAGTGAACGGCCTGACGCGCGTTTTCTCGGATTCGCGACGTGCGGCGAATTCATCTGCTAGTACTGCAGCTAGTTCTAAGTCTTTTTCACCCGACCTATCTTGAATCCACAGGCGCATCTCTTCGCTCAAGGACCCATAGAACTGCTCCATGCAGATTAGCTCCACAACCTTGTCGTGACAGCCGAACGCGTCTTCCCCTTTTAGCCACTCAATTAAATTAACTTTCAATTTATACGTGAAATCTTGATAAGACTCGCCCGGTGTCCTAGCTGCCTCCCGAAAACGGCGGCGGAAAGCCTCCGCTGAGAGCCGATATTTTCTCAGCAGCGCCGCTTTTACTTTCTGATAGTCCTCTGACTCGTCCTTCGTTAGCCTTGCAATTATTTCGGTTGCTTCGCCAAGAAGAACGGTCAGAATCTGCTGCGGCCAACTCTCTATTTCTCTCGCAGGTTCGTTCAAAAATAACGAGAAAGAATCCCATGTCATCGTTAACCTTGTACGACGGCATGAGATCCCTTATTTTCACTCTTGTTTCGCCTGAATGCCTTTCATCAATTGAGAGGTTATTGTTGATTGCCTGGCCAGATCCCGCTGCACGTCTAGTTCTTTTAGCCTTAGTTCGTGAGCTCTCTGTTCCTCGCGTTCCTTTCCTTCTGCAGCTTCCTTTTGATCAGCTCTCTGCCTTTCTCGTTCTTCTGCAGCGTTTTGTTCAGATTTCTCAGCTCTTTGCCTTTCCCTCTCCTCTGCAGCGTTTTGTTCAGCTTTCTCAGCTCTTTACCTTTCCCTCTCCTCTGCAGCGTTTTGCTCAGCTTTCTCAGCTCGTTTCGCTATCTCTTCCCATGCTTCTGAAATTTCGTCCTCAAGAGCCCCGCACTTCTCAATCGCCTCAATAAGCTGTGGCTTTCTCTGACTTTTCCCGACTTCAATTCCCAGCTCTTCACAAAGTAATAACAACTCTGGCTTTTTCCGTTTGCCCAAATCCATGGTCAATCCCGAACGAGGACTTTCTTACTCTGCTGTGACGTGAGGAAGCTTTCAACAGGAGCCTGCACGTACAGAAACTAATTCGCCGTTTTAGAAAACACACAAGCTAAAACCTGGCAAATTCTCAAAGAAAGTCAAGCGCTCACCATTCTGCTGAAGCCAGGACGAAGGGTGGAGTATCCCATTGCTGCCAACCAGCTGATATAATCTCGACCAGGTGAGGTGGGTCGTCACCGCAGGAATCAGGAGACGACGATGAAGGCGGGCATCGTGATGATGAAAAAATAGAAAAGATTGTATTCACTTCATCGGTTTTGACTCTATCCGAGTCTCGAGCGGTTCTGATTAACACGGGGGCCAGGACGGCCTTAAATCCCCTCGTGGTGGCCGATGTTTCCTTCGGGGAAGTCCTCTCTCCGGTGGTCAAGTTGACGATCCTCTCCCTCGGGTCTTCCTTCTTGGTAGCTCGCCGTTTTCGTCTGCTCCGTAGAGGTGAGACGCTCTCTCGGGGATGAAGGGGATTATCTCGTCACGGGAAAAGCGCTGGGGCTTGCTTCCCACATTGGAGAGATACAGATTCCAGGAAGTTCATAACCTGCGGATGACTCCTTCGGGGAACTTGTGGAAGTGTCAGACCTCTGTCGGGCGGTCAAGTTGACAACCTCCTCTCCCTCGGGTCCTCCTTCTGGGTAGCTCGCCGTTTTCGTCTGCTCCGTAGAGGTGAGACGCGTTCTCGAGGATGTAAGAGGTTTATCTCGTCACGGAAAGGCGCTCGGGCTTCTTTCCCACATTTGACAGGTGCAGTCCCAAGCCGATCACAACAGTGCTGAACTGGCTACAACGCGGCCTTTTCCGACTCCCGTTTACCCTCCAACAGAACTCCATGTATACGCATACCGCTTACAGTGCAGGCGCGTGAGACCAAATACCGGTTATAATGCGGCTTCCGCGGGAAAATCTCGCCGACAAGAGCGGCCGCGAGCACGCTTCTCAACAAGGTGCGTGCTGCCGGCCGGCGTATGCATTATTCAATGCAATCAAACTCTCGTTAATTCGGACTTATTTGGCCGCACATCGGTTAATTCGGAGCGCGCTGAGCGAGGAGCGCCGCAAATGTGCAACGCAAAAGAGCAAGAACGGCGCTAGCGTCCAACCGAAACGAAGCGGCGGAGTCCGCATCGCCACAGCCACACACCGCGTTGGCCACGGGCTTTCGTAACTGCGTAGTCGTCATTAGAGTGTACTAGAATATGACCATTGTCTAGTACACTCTAGTCGTCATCCACGATCGCGTCGATAGCGGCCGCGGTTTTCTCTGCAGCGGTTGCGGCGAACAGTATCGTTTTCGCTCGGTACGCGCGTCGGCCGCGTGCCTAAAAAACTGCGTAGTCGCCATCAATGATCGCATAGATAGCGACGGCGGTTTCGACGGCCAGTTGTTGCAGCGACTGGACGACTTGGTGCGTGCGTCGGGCGCGTGCCTTCAGCACCGCAAAGTCGCCGTTCATAATCGCATCGATAGCGGTCCCGGCAAACAGTTGTTTCATTTTGACTTGCTGCAAAACTGTCGAGCCTGAAGAGCACCGGCTACATCGCGACTATGTTTTCGCCAGCTCACTGGCGAAAACGTAATCGCAATGTGCGCGCGATAGTACAAAGCGTTTCTACATGCTTGGTCTACATGTTTTGCATACGCTGTCGGGATAGGGGGGGCAAGTCCACGGCTCTCCGCCTCAACACACCGAACCCCGCGGATGGCGTGTGCCTGCCCATCAACCGCGGTCCGGTGCAAGCTCGACAACCACATGTACACTCGGAAAGCATTTATTACGACTGCAACTAACACTTCGAGCAGGCCAGCTAGCTATTGACCCTTTTCGCGGCGCTCCCGTGGGCGCTGCCACGTTTGATCACGTGGTGACGTGTCCATTGCTTGCCTCAGCCGCCTCCGTTGCCTCCGCGTTTACAATGCAAGCGCGTGACGCCGGCGCGGCGCAGCAAACCGCTGTTTCGACGCGTATCGTAGACGGTGACTGCGTGCACGACACGAAGCTTTGGCCACAGCTTTAGAGGACATGAAAGTGCTTTCAGAGCTCATTACGCCTTGTCCAAACGGCGTGAACAGCGTATACGGTGCTTGTACTAAAAGCGGGGCTAGAAATGTATTCCAAGCTGTCCAAACTTCCCGCTTATGAATTAAATCGGGATCAGTGTGCTCTGCGTTCTTTATTGGCAAACATTTTGAACCTGCGCCGTGTCATATTTCTGACTCAGTAAAGTTCCTCGGTGGCCACTGTTTATTTTCAGCGTAATCACTCGCGGGTGTGCTCTGCTGCGATAAATTGTTCTTGCTGTGGACAAAGCTTGGAATTTAAATGTTCGGTACTTTTCGGTAGCTCGTAGCAAATACATATTATCGCTAGTCCCTCGCTTGCTCTGTGGACCGTCACGAAACATTCAGCTTCCAACATTCGTGTCTTGTCGGTGTAGTCGCCGTCACTCATGCTTCGGCACATTGATTCAAGTGTGCGCCTATTCACTCACACGTTGGGTGGGCGTAAGTTTTCGTGCGAGTAAGGGTGGATGTGTGTAGATAGCGTGCGGTAAACTTACTATGCCAGTAAGTGGCACTACTTCATTTTGTAAGGAGCGGTACCACTCCCAAGTGCCGACGTTCCGGAGTTGAAGTCCTTTCTTTGGAGGTTAGCTATATAGCGCAGGTGGATGAATTATATTTTTTTATCCTTGAGGAAAGCCGTGCATCGCGAAGGGCGGCAACACAGGCAGTCCTTATGTAGCAGCGGCGACACAGGTTGATTCCATTCATTAATATGTGAAGCACTATTTTTGCTGCGAACTATACCGCACACGTCTTCCCTTTATCGTTACACATTTTGCAGTATGAATTGGGCACAGTGCATTAGCGCACACCCAGTTGCATTTCCGACAGCTGATCGCACAGTAGCAGGGTAAAAGCAGTAATGGTTTCGTATTCGTGCGCATTCGCTGAGGAGAGGTATGGCGCGCTGCTGTGAGCGCCATCTCGTTTCTCTAAAACAAGCTGCTCCGCGAAAAGGGTGACCCTTTTCGCGGAGCAGTTTGCTCTACAGGAACGAGATGGCGCTTTCGGCCGCGCGCCATACGCTGCCTCAGCGAATGCGCACGAATACGAAACCATTACCGCTTCTACCTTGCTTCTGTGCGATCAGCTGTCGGAAATGCAACTGAGTTTTCGCTAACACACTGTGCTCCAATCATGCTAGATTGAATCATGTGGATTGAAGACGTGTGCAGTAGTTGGCTGCAAAAATAGTGACTGACATGTTAAGGAATGGAATGAATCTGTGTGGAGAAGTTCGCGGACCGCTGCTGAAACTGTCCGAACGTGTTACCGGCACTTCGTGATGTATGGCTTTCCTCGAGGGTACAGAAATTTGCTCATCCGCCAGCGTTGTATCGCTAATCTTCAAAGGGCTTCATCCCCAAAACGTCGGCAAGAGTGAGTACCACTCGTTAAACAATTACAAAGCGAGTAGCGCCGCTTCCTGTCATAGTAAGTTTCGCGCACGTTATCTATACGCATCTGTCCTAAATGGCAGGAAAACTTACGCCCACTCTATCGCCGACGTATCAAGAATAAGTGAATGGGCGCACACATGAATATATGCGCACTGTATATACGCACAATAAATGACGGTACTACACCTATGGCGCACGAATGGTCGAAGCTGAATGTTTCGTGACGGTCCACAAGAGTAAGCGAGTTACTAGCTGTAACATATATTTGCTACAGGGTATTACAATGTACAAAACAGCTACGTTTCAAGCCACGTGCGCAGCAAGAACAAATCTATCGGAACTGAGCACAACCGCGAGCGATTAATAATCAGATAGTGGCCGCACCGAGGAACTTCACTGAGTCAGAAACAGACAAGCCACTGCTTCAAATATTTGCCGAATAAACAACAAAGAGCAAAACACACTAATCCTGACTGAATTCATAATCGGAAAGCTTGGAAAGCTTGGAATACATATTTAGCCCCGCTTTTAGAACAAGCATAATATACGCTGCTTGCGCCGTTTGGACATAGCTTAATCAGCTCCGAAAGCACTTTTGCATGTTCTATGAAGCTGTGATCAAAGCTTCGTGCCTTCCACCTAGTCACCGTCTACGATATCTCCTAAAACAGAGGTTTTCTAAGCCGCGCCGGCGTCATACACTTCCATTGTAAACAAGGAGGCAACGGAGGCAGTTGAGGCAAGCATGGACGCGTCACCACGTGATCAAACATGGCAGCGCCCACGGGATCGCCGCGAAAAGGGTCAATACCTTGGTACTTGACTCGGTACATCTTAGTCTGCAATACTCCCGTCCTGGCTTCAAACAACAAAGAGCTTCCCCTAGAATTATCGTATATATTTTCTTTCGCAATTTCGTGCTTGAAAGTTCTGTATGTTCCCAGTGCTGATTTCGTCTGCATCCCTGTTTTCCACAGACCCCTCTCTGTTTCTTTAACCTTTTTCTTAACCGCTGTTTCTGGTTTGCACCCCTCCTGCAGTCCAAATATTTGACTGACAATTTTGTGGTCAGCTTCCTCCATTTTGTGTCACATTCATCATGTACAAATAACTGAAAACTCTCCTTGCCCACCGCTTTTCTGCCATTTCTCTCAATCGCTCCTCAAATTCTATCTTGCTACTGGCTTCCCTGCCCTCAAATGACGTCCATCCCATGTCACCCTGTACCCCCTGATTTGGTGTATTTCCGTGTGCTCCCAGAGCAAGTCTACCTACCCCTCGCTGCTTAACTTCCAACTACGGTGTCTACGGTGCCACCGTATTCCAACCTTGCTCGAACCTCTGACCTCATGCACAGGACCGCATTGCCGAAAGTCAAACTAGGGACCATCACCCCTTTCCAAATCCCTCTGACCACTTCGTACCTATTGTAATTCCACAGTGCCCTATCTTTCATCACAGCTGCATTTCTGCTACCTTTAGCCGTTACATATTTTCATGTTCCGTTAGGTACTCAGCCCCATTGTTTATCCACACTCCAAGATATTTCTACTTATCCACCACTTCCAGCGTAACCTCCTGTATCCTATGCTCGCTGCCCTGATTATCATTAAAAATCATGACTGCCGAACTTCAAACCTAAGCTATCTCCCTCTTTACCACAGATGTCCATTAATATCTGCAAGTCTTCCTTGCTGTCAGCCATAAGTACAAGGTCATCCGCGTACATCAGAATCGCAAGCGCAATCAGCGCCACCGGGTGGGTCACGTGAGATTGCGCTGATATCACCCGGGTCTCTTTGGTCCCCAGCAAGCGGCGATGACGGAAGTCTCCGCCGCCGCTCCCGTATTCCCGAACGTGGTTCGTCAACCGCGTTTTTGCCACGGCAACCACCCCCCCCGTATTACCCAGTTGGTAAGTCGGAAACCCTTCTTTACCTAGTGTATTGTTCTCTTCGAGGGAACCCTCAGCGATGTCAACTATTGACCCTTTTCGCTGAGCAGTTTGTT